>NC_142601.1:24302906-24468698 GCF_041222555.1 Hakea prostrata | reverse complement strand
GTCCTTCATATGCAGCTCTTGAGGCACTAGACATGTTTGGTCAATTGGCCATAATGACTTCCATTCTAGAGACGACATAGGTCAGACAAGAGCGGATAGAGACTTGGCAGGAGAGGATGGAGACTCAGCTCTCACAAGTAGAGGAGGATATTCAAGCCATCAAAGATCAGAGATGATTTCCAAGATAGATTGTACTAGGATTTCTTTTATGCCTTACGATTTTCAAGATATATTGTACTAGTATTGTGTATTATGCATTTTCTTTATTGCATTAGTTATGTTTATTCAACCATGGTTATTGTGCATTGTTCAACAAAACATATTATGCTCCATTTATTTAAGTTTCTAGTCCAAGGATTTATATTATTCACTACTAAGAAAATTCGAGTCACTCTAGATCTATGACTCAAGGATGTTCCATTATGGTTCCTGTGGTTAGGATTGTCCATGAACTATGGGCTCTGATACCACTCTGTCAAATTCACCCAGCTAGTACTCGATTCGCAGTACCTAAGTGTGTGATCCATAGCCCCAAAGATCAGTTCGAGGAAATCAACCTCCCACATTTACAATAATACAATCAAGAACATGACTAAGTTAACGTTTAAGTATTATAAATGAATAATCATGTAAAGATTCAACAAAATTACAATTCAATCGAGTGCGGAAGAAGATACCAAAAGAATAAATCAAGTATAGAGTGTAGGGAAATCACTCTGTAATAGCAAGTGGAAAAGTAAATCAAAACTTAAAAGGAAATTACAACCAATTCCAAAATGTAAGGAGAAGAAATAAACTAAGTCTAAACAATAGTCTCTTCAAATGTGTAAATAATATGTCTCAAAGTAAAGACTTTAGTGTCCCATCGTCGACACACAAGCACTAGAGTCAAACTAATCTTGATAAGCTCCAACTTCACACTAGTAGTCTTCACACTCGTAGTCATAACCGCCAGCACTTTAGGGCTTCAAAAGAAAGATCTACAAATGAATAGTCATCCACTGGGGCTTCGTAGTACTGGTTCTCATAGTCATCAGTACCTGCAGAAAGATCTAACAACATTGTCCAAAAAGAATTAGTTCAAAAGAACTCAGCAAGGCAGTTTATTCCACAATAACACATATGACATGATAACAAAACATACAGGATGCAATATGATATGAGACAGTCATGCAAGTATACTTCTAAGTCTATGTATGCTGGTCTCTAGTGGCAGACATGCTTTAAGTTATAGCACCATACTCCTCTGGGTAGGTCTCAAATCACTCTCCCTCAACCATCTCAGTATCTTGGGTTCCTCGGTGGTACTTGGGTCCTGCATCCCTCTCGAACATTCCATGGCTGGGGTTTAGGTCAACACTCTCTCACAACACCATTGGCATGAGTATTAGTGCATGTCAAGGTTAATCTTAGCCCAAGTCATCTATTAGTTATATTAAGTCAGGGTTAGATACTTCCATTCATCGCCTCTCACAATCCTTTCCGGTATCCTTCCCACTAGAGTCATCGTATCCTATGGCTACAACCAACTCGGACTATGAACTCATTAACTGTATTGGTCATCCAAAAATAGTAAACGGGAAGCTCTCATGTCCTCTCACAGGTTGGTTACCAATCTTGAGCGCCCACAGATCCCCATTGCTGCCACGGGTCACTCGATCTCAATTCCCTTCAGACTCGGATCTAATATAACAGGGTAATCCTAGCCAAACACTGCTAGACAAGCCCTAAGTATGTCAACCAGTAATCAGGGAAAGAGTCTAGGGGCACCATAGGAAAGCGTCTCATACCACCTCCACTGGTGTCCAAAGATAGAAATGTCAAAAGGACATTCCCCATTCCCCAATTGCAACTTAGGCAAACACATCCCAATTCAGTCATTCATAACCACAACTGATAAATCATTCACATAAGAAATAACCAATCATTCATAGTCAATATAACAAGTGAATCACATGAGTGAAGTCCTACTGTAGTTACAGTAATTACAATAGTAATGTAACTATAAGTAAGTCATGAAAACAGTAGTATGATCATGCAATTCGAATCACATAAGCAATCATGATTTTAGATTATTTGGGAACAAACGTTCTTACCTTAGTTAACTTCGTAAAATTCTGGAGAAAAGTATGAGGACGGATCCAAAATTACCAAAGAAACCCTAAACAAGCATAGGTTAAGCATTAGGAACAAACCCTCGAAGATTGGAAGTGAAATGAATCAAAAGAGAGCAACCTTGTTGTCATTGACTCTGTTGGTCATCAGGCTTGGTCGCTCTAATCAACCAAGGCAATTCGTATGGACGGAACCCCTAGTTTTTTATCCGAAACTCAACTTCTGGGATTCGAAACACTCGGAAATTTTAAGAGAAACTCTAAATAGTAAACTAAGATTATCTAGCATAGTCTAAGCATCAACAATGATCATTAGAGTAGAATTTTAATTTAATCATAAACTAGGCTTCTATTGAAACCAATCAGTGAATTCTACGAAAAGGCTAGAGAGAATGAGAATTCACTCTAGGAAGAAAAGAACAGTAGATCATAGATAAAAATAATCATAAGAATGAATTTAACATGCTTTAGAAATCAAAAACTTAGAATGAATATTCATTCATGAAGATCACACTTGATTTCCCTTCAAAATCATCATGTGTTAATTCACAAAGTAATAGAGTGTATAGAGATCCACTCTAGAAATACAGAAATTGGAGGAACAGTTATGGGAATGACATAAGATCTTCCTACTAATCATAGAGATAAGAATAAATTAATAAGAGAGTAGATCTAGTGAGAGTAGGAATGATTACCAACCTTAAGGAAGAAGATTCGCCGAAGAACTTTGAGGATTGGTTGAAGATCTTTTGAAGCTCCAATGTGAGTGCTTGAGAGAGGCTTCCCACGTTCTCTAAAGGCTTAGGAACATTATGGGGTAGTTTACCACGAAGTTATATTTGCTGAGCTTCAAAAACCTAAAAATTCAAAGATTTACCAAACAGTCCCCATCCTTTGTTGGTCGGTCATGGTTGGTTGCTCAGATCGACCAGCACTGACAGAAGGCCAAAGTCAGGGTTTTGAAACTCCAAAATTCAAATTTCCAAAGGGGGCATTTCCCAACTCAACCAAGAGACTTACCTAGCATTGAGGGACCTTCCAAAATGTGTCAAACTAGGACTCAATCCATCAACCAAGTTCTTCATCAATAAGCTGCAATTTCTTCTCCAAGTCAGGTAAGGTTTTCATATAGGGGACTCCATCATCAATCTCCATGGGTTTTGGGTCAAACACCATCCCTTCCATTGAGATGTCCCACAATTGTCTTCTACCTTCACTTTGGGTCTTTGGACCTACAAACAAATGGATTTCCGGATTAGGGTTTGGGCTGGATTTCACATTCTCGGGATCTGGTTCGAACTTGAAGTTTAGCCTTCTCTTCCTCTATTTTCTCACTTTTATTCCATCAGCAAATCCAACCCTTTGGGATGGGTTTTTCTTTACAAACTCCACAAGACCGAACTGCAATGGTCGGGTGGTATCTTAGCTGAGGGTACCTACCCCTCCAACCATAAGGCATGGCATCATCGGTACTTCTTCTACCAAGCGCCACCATCAGAACTCAATTTCCCGATCACCTAGAATCGGCTCAATTCCTATACCCAGGTGAATCGGGCTCTGCCATTTACTCCCAACGAAGAAAGCATTGTCAAGAAAATTAAATCAATCAAGGCATGTCAGGAGATTCATGGCCTAGTGTTGGAGTACGACGCTATCCTCCAAATGTGGGGTCTAGCCTTCAGTGAGCTCCCGAACCCTTTCATAATTTTGCATAATTCAATTTCACTTTGAGTTGTACATGTATATGGTTTGCTAACTCCATTTCTTTCATCATAAAGTGCCTCCAAGATATAACCCGAAGTCGGTGAAGGCCATGGCTGCCAAAGGAATTGAGGCAGCAGAAGACAGAACTCCTCGGGTGAAGAGGAAAGCGCCCAAGGGTGTTGTTGCCCCTTCCACGAAGTCTCCCACACAAGCCCCCAAGGGGGTTCTAAAAATGCTCACAAAGGGAGCGGGGAAGGGAAAGATGCCTATTGAGGTGGAGGAGTCCACCCATGATGAAGTCATCCTTACCAAAAGGAGACACAACTTAGCTGATGACGCCGCATTAAAGAAATGGCGAACGGGAACTGAGGAAGGGGGGATCTATATTCCCCCATGGAAGTTGAATGTGACCGATCGCGTCACCCAAGATTATGATAAGGCTATGCAGTGGGGCACATTTGCTTCGATGCCTGCTAAAAGCAAGAGCCTTGAATCTGTCAGTGATGAGGGATTTGTAAATTCCTAGGTCCGGTAAATGATCTTCTTTGAACTTTTCTTCATGAAATTCATAAGTGCTTAAGCTTTCCCGAACTTGATTGTGTAACTTTGATGCTTTTCTCAGGGTAATTGCAGATAGCTTTCACCGACAGATGGAGGCTATGCTTCGGGTTGGGCGTCTCAGCACTCGATCAAAGCTGCAGGAGGAGGAGGTGAGGTCTAGGGGAGCCAAGATTACTCGGTTGAAAGAGGAGAGCTTGAAGCTCAAAGAAGAAAATATGAAGTTGGGGAGGGCCAGCAAAGACTTGGAGGTAGCCATCGAGAGGATTGGCAACCTTGATCGAGAAGTGAAGAGCCTCCAAGGGATGCTGAGAGAGGTGGAGACAAAGATTGAAAATTTAGTGAAGTTGAGGGAAAACTCTAGGCTTGGGTCGCACCTTCCAAACCCAAAGAAATCTATGTCGAAGCCAGGAAGGCTTGTATTTGGAAGTATCTGAATAGCAAGCTTTTTAACGAGTTGTTGGTCCATTCAACACTCAAGCCTTCAAAGACAGGTAGAATGAGGTATGGAAGTCAATCCTGATGGTTAACCTAACCTTAGACACTAGTCTTTTCAAGGAGGTCTACCATCCTCAGGTTTTTGATTCCTCTGAAGCAACCACTTCCCAAATGGGCCCGAACTAAGGAAGATCCCCCAATAGCTGACCCGAACATCAAATTCTATCTTAGTGACTCTCCTCCTCTCTCTCTCCCGAAGCTAAAGTAGTCCAAGAGAATAAGGCCCCTCCTTAAGAGCAAGTCCTAACTGCAGAACCCCAACAAATCCCCGAACCAATACAAGAATGATAACCATTTCTCTTTTTTCTACTGACTGCGTTCAGTATCTTTGCATCTCCTTTTTTGTTTTTTTTTTTTTTTTTTGTAAGGTTGGCCCCCTACGGCCATTAAATCATCGATGAAAAATTTTCGTTTTCTTTCCATTGTCTCTATGTTCATTCTTTTTATGCTTTCCTTAGTGATTCTTCTTTGAATACTTCAGTAATCTCATAAGTAATATTACGGTTTATTAGAGATCTGTACTTGGATGTTGGAAGGTCTCATTCAGGTTAAACCGATGCACCTACTTCAAAAATTGCTGAAAATTTTTCTAAGTGTTAGGAGGTCTCATTTGGTTAAACCGATGCTTATACTTAGGAAATTCCTGAGAACTTTTTAAGTGTTAAGAGGTCTCATTCGAGTTAAACCGATGCCCCTGCTTAGGAAATTCCTAAGAATTTTTCTAAGTGTTAGGAGGTCTCATTCTGGTCAAACCGATGCCCCTACTTAGGAAATTCCTAAGAATTTTTCTAAGTGTTAGGAGGTCTCATTCGAGTTAAACCGATTGCCCTACTTAGGAAATTCTTGAGAATTTTTCTAAGTGTTAGGAGGTCTCATTCGGGCTAACAACAAAGCCTTTTGAACTCATTGTACTACTGTAACCCTCACATTCCCCCATTCAAAAGAGGTTTGGTGTCTGAAATATAAATTGCATTGAAAATTTAAAATTTTTGATTCAGTTCACATCTTAAAATAATAACAACTAAGGATAGAACTTTTTAAGATGCCCCGCATTCCACAATCGGTCAAGTTCTCAATCAACTGATTGGCATTTTAACTTATAAGCCCCTGAACCTACTGGTTTTACGATTATGTACGGTCCTTCCCATGAAGGGTCCAATTTCTTTGATGACATGGATCAAATGCTAAAGTGCTTTTGAGGACTAAGTCTCCTAAACGGTATTGCCAGTGCTTAACTTGGGCATTGTAGTGGGATGCTATGCTCCTTTGGTAATGTTGAGTTTGGGCGATGGCTTTAGTTCGGATTTCGTTTAACAAGTCTAGATTGTCTAATAGTCCTTGCTCGTCTGCTTTTTCTTGAACTCCCGTTCTTTGAGGGTGCTAGTCATCACCTCTGTCAAAGCCAATTTGAATGGAGTTTCTCCCATGGGTGTTCGAACTGTCATTCAATATGCCCAAAGAATTTTCGGGAGTTCCTCAACCCATACAGCTTTATTGGATTCTAATCTCTCCTTCATTCCATTCAGCAGGGTTTGGCTTGTTACCTCTACTTGGCCGTTGCTTTGAGGGTATGCTACTGAAGACATCCTGTGCTTAATCATATAAGTCCCGTAGAACTGCGTGAATTGAGGGTTATCAAATTGTGTTCCATGATTGGCGACTAAAATCTTCAGGATGCCGAATCTATGGATGATTGATTCCAACACGAGTTTCTCCACCTTCTTTTCAGTTATTGTTGCCAGTGGGATTGCTTCGACCCATTTGGTGAAGTAATCAATTGCTACGATCAGATATTTCCGATTACCAGATGCCTTGGTGAACTTTCCCATGATGTCAGTCCCCCACATTGCAAACGGAATTGGGTCAAGGATTGACGTTAGGGTTATGGCTGGTTTCTTCAACACTATCCAATGGATTTTGCAATTCTTGCAGTGATGCACATACTCCAAAGCATCCTCTTGCACCTTCAGCCAATATATCCCGAGCCTTAGATTTTATGTGTTAGTGCCCAACCACCCATGTGAGCTCCGCATATACCTTTATGTACTTTTACCAATGCATTATTTGATCTTTGAGTCCTAAACATCTGAGCAGCGGTCCAGCATAAGATCTTCGGTATAGCCTACCATTTTGTATTGTGAACCTTGTCGCTTGAACACGAATGACTCTGGCTTCCTTTGGATCTTCAGGCAGTTTGTTGTCCCGAATGTATTCCACAATCAGGTCCATCCAGCATAGTTCGTCCTTATGTAAGATACTTCCTTTTCTTTGGTGCTTGGGAAACTTAATTCCTCATTGCATACCAAAGACTCAAGGGTTTTCTCCTTCACATTTGCTAGCCTTGAGAACTTGTCTGCCATAACATTTTCCTTCCATGGGATTTGACAGTCTTGGACTTCTTTGAATTCTTTTCTCAAGATTTGTATCATTACCTGATACTTTTGTAATCTAGGCTCCTTCGTCCCGAACTCTCCTTGCTCCTGATTAACGATGAGTTGAGAATCACTGTAAACAGTAATCTCTGGTATGGCCAAGGCTTTTGCTAACTGAAGGCTAGCTAAGAAAGCTTCATATTCGGCCTTATTGTTACTTGCTTCGAATGCAAATCTTAATGCATATCGGATGACAAAGCCCCCTGGACTATTTAATAATACACCTGCTCCTGCCCCTTGCTTCTTGCTCGAACCGTCAACATAAATATCCCACATGGTCGAGAGATTAGGTTCGATAGTTTCTTATGTGGGAGCTGTAGTTTCTACCATAAATCAGCTAAGCCTTGAGCCTTTATAATTGTTCGGGTTTTAAAATCTACCTAGAATTCTCCAAGTTCTACCGACCATGCCACCATTCTTTCTGACAGATATGGCTTATAAAGTACTTTTTTCAAGGGAAAAGTGGTTAATACCTCAATGGGTGCGCCTAGAAATAAAGCATCAATTTCCTTGCTGCCATCATCAGCACCAACGCTTGCTTCTCAATCTCTGAGTACCTTGTTTCAGCATCTAGAAGCACGTGGCTTACATAGTAGACTGGCCATTGCTTTCTATCCTTTTCTCAAACAAGAATAGAACTTACAGCTGAGGACAAAGTTGCCAAGTAAATTTGCAATGTCTCACCTTTTCTTGGTCGGGACAACAAAGGTGGTTTGCCAAGCATTACCTTCAAGCTCTCGAATGCTTTCTAACATTCTTCAGTCCATCGTGCCTCCATGCTTCCTTTCATATTTTTCAAAGCTTTGAAGAAAGGTAAACATTTTCTCCCGATTGTGCTATAAATCGGTTCAAAGCTGCTACTCTGCCTGTTAAGCATTGTACATCCCAAACAGTCTTTGGAGGTTCCATATCGATCAAAGCCTGTATTTTTACTGGATTTGCTTCAATCCCTCGTTGGGAAACCATAAACCCCAAGAACTTACCTAAGGACACCCTGAAGGCACACTTCTCAGGATTGAGCCTCATCTAGTATTTCCTTAAGACTAGGGGTGTCAACGGTTCTGGTTGGGCCGGTTTCGGGCTGGGCCGTTTTGGGCTGAAAAACACTCAGCCCAAGCACGGCCCATTAAGAAAATAACGGTTTTGGGCCGGTGCAGTTTGGGTTCAGGCTAACTAACGGTTTGGACTAATGGTTTAGAATTGGGTTTACTAACGGTTTGGGTTCGGGTTTACTAACAGTATGTTTTGAGTACCTTGTTGATGTGTGGAATTTATCAAGAGCATGTGAACACATATAAGCATTAAGTTCTCTCCAAATATCTTGTGTTGGATGTTCAAAACCAAGAACTTTTTCTCTACAAATAAGTAAAAATTATAGAACTAATATACAAAAGAAAACTGGCATCTTAATGAATTTTAGTGAGTTGTCTCTGCTTATTTCCCCTCCCCCTTCTTAACACTTGTAAAAATGAATCAAAATAAAACAATAAAAGATTTTCAAATGATAATACACTTGCTAAATATTTACTAAGCCCATCTTCCAAATTGCTTGATGTTTGCATATTCCAAAGCAAAACAATTAAAGAAAACAAATGGATACTTGGGGTGTGTTTTCTTGTATTTTACATTGAAATTTATTTTATTTTATTTATTTATAACGGGTTTAACAAGCTTTCAGGTTAAGGCTAGTCTTGGGCCAAACGGTTTGGGCTAGCGGGCCAAGCAAAGGCTGGCCCGCCCCGCCCAAACCCAGTGTAGGTTGAGGTTGTTTAGCCCAAACATAGCCCATTAAGCTTCATTTTGAGCCAATTTAGGCTATAACAGTCCAGTTCGGTTTGGTTTTAACGGTTCGGGTTAGGTTTTGACACCCTTACTTAAGACAGAAAACACTTCTATCAAATCTGCTATGTGTCAACGAATGCTAAAGCCTCTTTACAAGCATGTCATCTACATAAGCTTCCATATTCTTCCTGATCAGATTTTTGAAAATTTTATTCACTGCCCTTTGATAAGTTGCTCCCACGTTCTTTAACCCGAACGACATGACCCTTTAGTAAAAACTTTCACAATCGGTCATGAATGCAATAAACTTTTCATCTTCCACATTCATTAGGATCTGATTATATCCCGAATACGCATCCATGAAACTCAAAGTTTCATATCCGATTGTTGCATCGACCAAAATATCAATTCAGGGTAAAGGGTAGCAATCCTTCGAACATGCTTTGTTCAAGTCTATGTAATCATACACATCCACCATTTACCGTTCGACTTCTTGACCATCACAACGTTGGCTAACCAAGTTGGACACTCAATTGGTTGGATGAATCCTAAACTCTTCAACTTCTCCACCTCGCTTCTGATAGCCTCATGCTTCATACGACAAAAGCTCTGCAGATGATCCTATGTCCACCAATACCCTGTGTACCTCTCGACAGCTGATCTCGACCTTGATCACGATCGCGTTGTCATGGGGTGTACATACGCCTCTTTTTGCCCTCTTTCGTTCTCTTATTGAAAACAATGCCCTCCTCTACATTTGGTCTCTTTCTTTTTAGTGCTTCTCCCGAACTCACAAACTTAGTCTTTGCTTTCAATTTTCCGAGGGATTCAGGTTCTGGGCCCCCGAATATAGTGAGAATCATAGATCAACTGGGCCCTACAATCTCTTTCCCTTTTTTGGATTGGGGAGCTTCAGCCCGACGGTCTCTGCTTCTCGAGCGCTTCCTTTTCTTTTCACTGACCCTTCTATCCCGATCATTGCCTCGTCCTTTCACAAAGCTGGATAAGTGCCGTTGGGATATCAATCTTTCAGTACCTGCCTTCAAGTGTCTACACTCATTTGGGTAATGCCCATAATCTTTATGGAAATGACAATACTTTTCCATATTCCTTTCTCCAGGTTTAGCTATCATCTTTGATGGCCCTCTTAGGATATCTTGATCCTTGATCTGCATTAGGATTTTTTATCGTTGGGCATTCAGTGGTGTATACTTTGCATGATGGGGTGAGCATTGTCTCCATCCCGAACGTACTTTTCTCCCTCGATCATTGTTCTACACCTTCAAACCTTGGCCTTTTTTTGAAGCATTCTATTCTTTATTGGTTGTCTTCATCTCTCCTTGCTGAGCATCAAGGATCTCTATTACTTATGCTTGCTTTTGACATCTCTGTACAAGCTTGGGATATGTGGCTGGCATATCTTGTAACAACAATCCCAAAAGTTGCCTATTGGAGAGGCCTGTGAAGAGAGCTGTCTTGGCTACTTGTTCATCCAAGTTCTTGATCTCCATGGTAGCCTTGTTGAATCTTTACAAGTTGTCTCGAATAGATGCATTCCTTCCTTGCTTGACAGTGAATAACGTATCCTCAGTCTTCTTGGTATGAATCCCACTTTGGAACCGACCAATGAACTTTCGAGCTAGTTCATCAAAATCAACAATTCTTCCCAAAGGTAAATTCGAGAACCACTTCTATGCTGCCCCGTGAGTGAAGATTCGAACACTTTACATAAGATTTCATTAGAGTTACCTGCAACAACCATTATCTGTGTGAAATCCATCCCAAACCCTAGCTTGGACACCCTATCTGTTTTGAATGAAGAAGTAACTTAATGGTATTTGACCTTGAAGTGGGACCTAAAGTTTAGTGTGGATATGTTTAGAAGGTCCTAGGAAATCAGGTAAGACCTTTCCCTCTGTTGGTTGAAGGCCCAAGTGTTGGATTTGACCCTGGAGACCCTAAATTCAGCAGTTTGAAGGTGGAAGACCCTTTGTTCAATCCCCTTGGTTGATCCCATCGACCAAGGCATCGACCAAGGTAGCTCCGAAAGCTGAATTTGTTAATTTTGGAAGTTTTGGATTTGGGATCTCCTATATATTGAAACCTTGTTCTAAACCTAATTGTTTGACCTCTCAATTGTTGGTGAACATGAGAAAAACCCTAGAGCCTCCTCCTCAAGCCAAGGAAGATACCCAAGCATTCCTCCAAGTTTCTAATTTGATTCCTCTTCAACAAGGTTGGTATTCTACCTCTTTCATCTCTAATCTCTTCTTCTTATTGTTGTTTCTTATTATTGTGATTATAAGGAAGGCATTACACTGCTATAATGACCCAATCACTGATCTCCTTGTGTCTTAGAGTGAATTCCCATTCACTCTATGCATTCCTTGAAGCCATATGGTGAATTGGTGATCCTTTTCCAGTATCTATAGAATGAGCACTGTGAACTATCTGCTTCAAAAAGATAGTTTAGAAACATGTAAAAAATGAATTATTATTATAATATGTAATAATTCTCATTGATTTTGATTGAGTTTTGATAGCATGATCTATTCCTGCTGTAGTTTTCTATTCTAATCAGTTTTAGACTTGTTTCTTATTAGTTTCTATTGCTGATCTATTGTATTCTTTCCCTTTGAATGAATCTCCGTTCATTCTAGCCATTCTAGCCTTTCCTTGATGATCCATGGTTGAACCTATTATGAGTTTTGTTGAAATTCTATTCTATTGACCTCTCTAGATGATTTAATCTTTATAGATATTCTTAGTATGTTGTTGTGGAGTTTCTTTTCGAATTTCGGAGTAATCGGACTTCAAACGAAGAAGTTATGACCAAATTAGTGTATTCTGTCCGTATTGAATCTGCTTGGTCCATCCCATCAACCAAGGTGTTGCTAACAACAACTTTTCGCTATTTTGTCTCCTTTTCGACTCCTATCTTTTGGAATTACTTCTTATGATCTATACATGTTTACTCAAGCTTGTTTAGGTGATTTTGGATTTGTTCTCTGATCTCTCATTGAAGATTATAATTTCGGATTACGAGGTGAGTATTCCACTCACAATATGCCTATTTACATGCTTTGTTGTGATATGACATGAATGCGTGATCTAGCTACTGCTGTTTTGTTTTATTTACATCATGATACTTTTATAATTATAGTAGCATGTTTATTATGTGATTTATATATTGGAATTGACTATGAAATGATGTGAGTATGATTTAGACTATGATGTGATATGTGTGAAATCACGATATGATGTGAATGCCTAGGTTGTAGTTGTGGAATGGGGAATGCCCTTTTGACGTTTTTGTCTTTGGATACCAATGGAGGTGGTATGGGACGCTCTCCTATGGTGCCCCTTGACTCTTTCCCTGACTACTGGTTGACATACCTAGGGCATGTCTAGAAGTGTTTGGCTAGAAAACCCATGTCATATCTGATCCCATTGGAAGGGGAATTGAGACCAAGTGACCCGTGGCAGTTGTTTGTGAAATTAAAAGTAACCGCAAGCGCACGGTATAGTGTAGCTAACAGGTCGATCTCAAGGAGATATGCCACTTTAGAATTAACTTCTTAATGATAATGCAAGAGTGCAGTGATTCAAATTTGTTAATCACTTAATTAAACTAAATGAACGGTCCTAATCCATTCATCTAATGCAATCGAATTGAGATGAAAAATAAAGTAAACATAACCAACGCATAATTAATAAAGGAAAAAAATGCAAATAATAAATAAATAAAAATAGAAGGGAAGTGATCCGAGTGTCAGCTTTGGATCTAAAGAAGGGGAATATAATTATAATGACTTTAACTGTGGACCCTTTGCCGTAATTTACAGTCCACCGATCAAAGGAACGGATATTAGAGAAAAAGAAATTGTAGAAAAGAAATAATCAAAGCAATAAAAGGAAAGGGAAACCTTAACCAAAGAGAGGCACGATTGTAGGCATCTCTGATTAAGGACCAAAGGAAAAGGAGAACAATAAATAAATGCTGAAAGTAAATTGCAGAAAGTAAATAACAGAGTAATAAAAGGAAAACGAAACCTTAACCAAAGAGAGGCACAACTGTAGGCATCTCTGATCAAGGACCCAGGGGAGGGGAAAACAATAAATAAATGCTGAAAGTAAATTGCAAAAAGTAAATAACAGAGTAATAAAAGGAAAGGGAAACCTTAACCAAAGAGAGGCATGATTGTAGGAATCTCTGATCAAGGACCCAGGGGAGGGGAGAACAATAAATAAATGCTGAAAGTAAATCCTAAATTAAGAATATTGAGAGGTAGATAGAAGCGGGAATGGAGGGGGGAGAGAAGATTATTGAAGAAGGTTTCTTGACTTTTATTGTTAAATTACTTGAATACAATGATTTGTTCTTGCTTTTGATTATGTTATTGTGCTAAGTGGATATAATCCTTCCTAAATTTGATCTTCAGGGTTGTGGATCACACACTCGGGTATTCCAGATAGGGTACTAGCTGGGTGGATGTGACAATTTGTTGGTAGTAACTCATGTGGGCAATCGGATCCCTAGACCCATCAAATTGGAGAGAAGGTTGGAAGCCTAAAATTATGGAGGAACTTGTACCTAGCAATGGCATCCATAAATGGGGTTGAATAAATATCATCAATCCTTTTACCTCTTGTGAGTTGTCCCAATTTTTGATTGATGTTTGCCAGTTCTCAATTAGTGTGTTGCCCGAGTACCATCCATTCGAACGCTATCACGACTTGAACGTTGAGATGTTGCCGAATGTGTGCGTACTCCTCGTTCGAGCCTAGTAAGAGTTCCAGTTTGATTCCCTTGTGCACTATCTTGAACACCCTGTTCATCTCTTCAGGGCAATTCCCTAGATCTTCTCACTTCCGATCATTCTTCCTGAACTCCTTGTAGACCTTGGTTTCTTTCCTGCCTGAAGTTTTGGCCCTCGGTCTATTGCCTATTCCTCCGAGGAGAACACCCTCGAACTGGAGAATTTCTTATCTCAATCCTTCTTGGTCGTGGTTGGGCTTCTTCCTGATCATGGAGATTGGGGTGTCTTGGAGCTCTTAGGCGTCTGGCCACCGTTTGAAGCACTTGCTGCATTTCCAAAAATTGGATCTGCATTTGGTTCATCTGCTCCTAGATACTTAGTACCATTCGAACTTCGTCATTCAGGTTGTGCAGGTGATCTCCTTTGGCAACTTCTTCATCCTCATGGATTTCTCCTTCACAAACAAGATTTCCTTCAGGGGGTTTCTTCTTGGAGGAGGTTGAAGATTTTGATTCCTCAGAGTTGCAGATCTAGTATCCACCATGGCTTTTTAAAGCATTTCCCCGCAGACAACGCCAAATGATGCGTCTAGAATCTATTTTTTCTTTCAGATCCTTGAAGAATGACTTGCAAAATGGGGTTAGATGTGGCCCGATTGCACGGTCGGGTGGCCACCTACGAAGGTTAAGTCAGTAATGGAGTACCACCGAGCTCTGGTTAGTTGCAAAGCTTATATTGAAAATGATAATGGAGGGTAATGATTCTGTTACCTCAGTTGTGCGTGAACCTTTAGTTTATATAGGGTTTACCTAAAGTTCTCCATAGTTGGATTGATCCGTGCCTCTTTTTTGTAGCCACCCGATCTTAGGGTTTTACCCTTTTTTTAGAGGTAATGACAGTTACCTTTTCTAGCATGATACACACTCCATATTGGTGTGGGTTACCTTCTATGTCACGATCGTGTATTCCGAATTTTATGGGATCACATTTCTTTTAATTGTTAAGGTTCCTTAACCTTCACGTTACTTACCGATTTGAACTTTGGACCGGTCCCGACCAAGTTTCTTTATCCTATTATGGTTGGGCTCGTCTCCAACCGAAGTCCATGACCCGACCAAGGTTGGATTCGGTTCAGTGTTATTTCATCCTCATCAGGTTGGAATTCTTGAACTGAGATTGTGAGATTGGAAGTTTGAAGACATCTCATTGTCTATTGTTTTTACTCTGCATTTCTGCAGCTCTGTAAAGGTATTTCGTTGTGTGCAAAACATTTTCTTTATGTTTTTCCGTTAGGTCCCGCCTCTGCAAATCCGACCATTTGACGGTGAGGTTTCTACACTCGATCATCCTTTTGCTTAAAATCCTCTTCTACTCATCGACTTTCTTCACTGTACATACCAGAACTTGACATCGTCGTTCGTCAAGAAGATGTACTAAACCACTTTTTCAACCTGACTCCAAACAAGTAAGTACGGCAAACCCAACTTCTCTCGACTGGTGTTGTAATTTCTCCTTGATTTCTTCCATATCTGGTTTTCTACTTCATCAAATTGCTCCGAAACCGTCAAGGCTTTGCCCTAAAATACTCGACTATCGGGTATCAGTTGGGAACTTTTGATGTCTTTATTAAGAAGATGTTATATGGATGCTTTTCATTGTACTGTCCATTCACTAAGATTTTGGTGTTCATTTCATTGCTTAGCATTATTTCTTGCGAGACGATCGCCCTTTCTGCTTTTCCATTCTATCTCATATTTGGTCCATCGTCTCAAGCAGAGCCCTCGATATAGCTTGGTCTTGCATATAAGAGCAATTTGGATACTGCACATGGTCAAGGTTTGGAGTGCCTCGCATTAAGTTAGATGGGTTGGTATAGATTTGAATGAGCTTTTCTAAACTACATTGTTTCACCAGTGTTGGAGCTGTGAAAAGTCCTGCTCAATAGAGCTTGAAGGCTTGAAAAACAACATGCATAAGATTTGAACTATTCGTTCGGGAAGGGAAAGAGATAGGTTAATCCGACAAAAATAGAAGAAACAACAACATATCTTGATTCTCAGGGATAAAAAAATCTCGTAGAATACAATAAATGTCACAAAAATTTGTTCCAAGTATCAAGTAGTTGCAGTTCATGAAACAATGTGCATATGATAGAAATAAATTAGAAAGTTTAATTACATTATTCTATTTTTCTTTCCACTGGTTCCACCTAAGACACTTGATGATGATTTGAGCTCGTGCCATCTTATTGAGCGCCCTCAAGTACAGGAATTAGTTCATATGTTTTCCTTAAATGAACCACATGTAATTGAAAGATCAGTTTTTAAATTCTTACTGTTTGAATCTCCTTGGATTAGGCTTTTCCTTTGTGCACAAGTAGGAGTAGAGAAATGGCTGTTTATGCCAATCCATAATCAACCGTGCTCATTTTGGATTGTAAACCCTTCATCTTATCAAGGCAAGGGATTTGAATGATCTATCTCATAAATACATGAGTAATATGAAGTTGATTGTATTTTTCAATTTCTAATGTTGATATGTGTTGCTTATTATGTGAGCCCTTTATTAAAGCAAGAGAGTAGGTTTGTTGTGAAATGAGATAGATTTTCAAGAAAATATAATGGGAGTTTTGAAGCTTTGTCTTTTTGTGGGTTTTAAGAGAAATAGGTTATTTGGGTTCATACATACAAGTAAAGCTATCCTTTGATTTAAAACTCTCTTTCCAAAGTTGGGAATATCACAGATTCACAATTGATGGTGAATTTTGGGACTATGCGCATAATAGGGTAAGGAGTGAAAAGAAGAAGAAGAAGAAAAAAAACCTGGAGTTCCTCCTCATGGGGAAGGAAATCACATTCACATAAGCTCATGCTGCTGAGAAAGTCATTGAGCTGGCAAGTGAATTCTTTCATCTGTTAGAGTACATGTAATTACAACTTGTCTATAGCTTTGTTCAGGTATTAATTCGAAAGCAGTTGCATTGCAATAGAGAGGAAATCTATTGTGGTCATCTAGGAGTGTTTTTTTTTCTTCCCCCTTTGTGTTGGAAATTTGTTGTGGTCATCTTGGTGTTTGATAATCTGGCTTTTTTTTTTTTTTTTTTTTTTTTTTTTTTTTTTTTAATTATTTAAAAAGTTTTGGATTTCTAAGTTTCTTCTACTTATCATGCTGGTGATGGAGTTTTCTTTTGGTATTGGAAACAAGTGAGCATAGGGCATTGCTTAATTCTGTTTGTAATTTGTATTTAATTTTTGGGTTTTTTTGTTAGAGTTTGACATCAGCAGGACTTTTTTGAAGTCAAGTTTTTAATGGCTTTCATATTATTTTCTTAAGTTTACCTATAGCATATTAATTCTTAGATTGGAATTGAGATTTGAGTTTTGGATAGATTTCAGGAGGCTGTAGAACAACCTGGTTCGCAAGGAGTGTTTCTCCACTTCTCATTTTTTAAAGAAACATTAGTAGCCAAAGGAATATGAAGAGTTTCTCCCGAAAACTAAGAAATGTTAATTGAGGAAGAAGAAACTGCATTAAAAACGTTTAATCAATCATGCGTCTAAAATGACTAACTTATTCCAAATTCCATTGCATGTTTTGGAAATTTTTTTTCTTTTCAAAAATAATAAAAGCTTCATTAATTAAGAAGATCATGATGACTCGTCTCCGTCTAACCAAACACATCTGAAAGGTCTTGCTTTTCCATTTACCTGTGACCTGTGAGCGGTGATCTGAAGGTTTCCTTCGACAAAAAGTTAGGCTTGCCTGTTCGACTCATCTCTCTCTCCCCCCCCTCCCCCGTTCTCTCAATAATGGCTTCAGCAATGGCCGAAGACAACCAGCTTTGGAGATGACCAGTTCTCGTCTATGTCTATTGACGATATTGTTAGGGCTTCTCGGCTTCTCGATAACGAAATCCGGATCCTCAAGGCAAATGATTTCAGATAGATCGATAGCATTTTTTGATTTCTTTGTCTTCTTGGTTACGCAAAAGCAAAAATATTGATAGGGGTTTTCTTTCTTGTCCTTTGTTATTTCAGGAAGAGTTGCAGAGGACGAATCTTGAACTGGATTCCTTTAAGGATAAGATAAAGGAGAACCAGGAGGATCAAGCTCAACAAACAACTTTCTTATCTGGTTGGCAACATAGTTGAGGTGATTTATCTTTTCTTTTTGAGTTGAAAGCTATACGGTTGCAACTATAAGTCTCAAGGTACAAATTTAGATTTTCTCTAATTTTCGGTATATGGATTTCATCTGACAAGTCTTTCTGTATTGGTAGCGCTTATTTTTCTTTGTAGCCCCTGTGTAGGGCCAGTTGCATACAATGCAATTTTGTTGTTGTTTCAATATTAGTCTCACTAGGGCTTTATGTGGGCCGTTGGAGGCAGCCATGTCTGGAGTTGTTGCTTATTTGTTAGTTTTCTGCTCGGTGGTTATGTAAGAATGTTGGCCCTTCTATTACAAACACAATTCCCATTGGATAACATCTATTAATTGTTTTTAAAGGTTGGGCGGTGGTAAGAAAATGTGTGAAGCTTCTTTTGATCATTGAAGTATAACAAATTCTATGTAAACTTTTCTGTGAAATTTTCATTAGGACATAAAGGTGATGCTAGTGGTATTTCTTGCTGGTAGTCATATAGTTATGTATTTAGCGAAGCAGGGTTTGCTGGTTTCGATTGGATATGTAAGCACTAAGGGTGGGTTTTGGCTAGATGTTCTCCACTAGATTTTTTTCCTTTATTCTTAGGATTGAACACTGAGAGCATGCATTGTAAATCAATTTTTGAAACACTAAAACATTTAGGTATTCCTCTTGTTCATGGTTGGAATTATTTTTAGTCATAGGTTCACTACTCATGAATGAAAGACAAAGATAAATGATAAATTAGTTGAGGGGAATCTGAAAGGACAAGTTTTTTAAAAAAATGCTCCCATGAAAACCAGGGTCTGTCTTTTATGCATTTTATATGGTGATTGAAGCATAGGATCAAGGACATCTGAACATGTGATCCAAGGTGAGAAGAATTAGACCTCATATACACTTTCTTGGGGGTGGTTTTTAGGACAGGATTAGAAGCTTTGTATTGTGTGGATAAGTCTTCCTTTTTGCCTGAAATCGACTGTGTAAAGTTCGGGCCTTAAGAAAGGGAGGTTTAGGGATGACCCAATAGTTTTCTGAACTTACCAAGTGAAGCAACACACGGAACACAGTTAATATTTTTTGAATTCTCTTTCTTCTTTCCTTTTCCGGTGTAGTTCTTGGAGTTGGTGTGGGGAAAGGAGTTACCTTCCCCACCCAATTTCCCACTGCATAAGCGGTACCTGGATCATGAGCCAGAGCATTTAATGTATCATGACTCTAGAAGTTTGATCACCCTGTGAATGGTGGGAGATGCGGCTGGAGCATGCTCATGGCTCACTCTTATGCTGGCCTCTTAATATTAGTGGGAATGATGACTTGCATGAAACTTTCTTGGATGTTTCCTCAGGATATGAGGACATGGCTGCTTAATCAAATAGGCTATCTAGAGTGATAGGAATGAACAGTTGATACACGAGGACAATGAAAAGCTGAAATCGAAAGGATCAAACTCAAGACCTGTGTGTTTAATTATTAGAGGTATAAGGAGGTTAATTTTGTTTATTTTTGGATGATTAAAGAATTCATTGTCAAAAGGAAAGAAAGGAGAGTGGGCCAAAGCCCTACCAAAGCCAAGAAACCAACAAGATGAAAAACTAAGGAGGTACCTGATTCAGCTATTATTTTCCAATACCTTTTCCATTGCATCCAGTAAACTTCATTCTGGTTTCAATTAGATAGTTCCTAGCTAAAATTACTACACTCTTCTCCTGTTAGGATTCATCCATCTGAGTGATTCTAATCCCAAATTGGTTTTTATTATCTTCTTAATTTAGTTTCTGGTTTTCTTTTAAAATGTGAAGTGTGTGCTGAGATGCTTATATGATTACATTTTTTCGGCTTCTTCGTTATCTATCTAAAGATTAGAGGTTAGTCTAATTTTTGGTTTATCTAGGAATCCACTTAAATCTGTAATAATAATTGAGATTGTTGTTTTGTTTTGGTCAATGATTTGGTTACAAGTAATATAATTAAGTTTCTTCTTCTATGATTGAATGATTATTTTCTTTTCTTGCTTATACGATTTTCTCTCACCTTCATTTGATATTTGAATTGCTTTTGGGGCTGGTCTGAGGTGGGATCTCAGGGAACTCCATCTATCACTGTCCATGCCCATAGCTTCAAAAAAATTTGAAGATGTTGTTGAGAATCCTATTGAGACAATAGTCAGCAACCTGCAAGAGTTTATGAAAAATAGAAATGCCTGCAGGAATTATAATAGGAAGCTGCACCATTCTTGAGACAGCTGGTGTTGGTGCTCTGTTCATGCTCTATTGAACCATGGAAATGACATCCCCAAGTCGTTTGCGGGTTCTTATCGCAATGAATAAGCATCTGGGTCACAGCTTCAGTTCTGCAATTCTTCGTCTTTTTCTTTCTTTCTTTCTTTCTTGGTGACTAGGCTAAAATAGTTCTGCTTATGTTTTTTCTTTAGTTCCCTTTGGAGGGTATGACAAATTTTCGCTCATGGCTGAGCTAAGGTCTGGTGAGTTGACTTGTTCTTAATAATTAAATACCCATTTGTGTAGAATTCATTTAGTTAGATCCAAATGGACGTGGGAAAGTACAGCTGGTTCAGTTTCTTCATCAGTAACAGAGCGACTCTAAAGAAGTAGTTGAATTGTGGGGTGACAAATATTTGCTGTTGGTATTTGGATCTTAGCTGGGTATAGTTATCTTCCTTCAACAGTAATTCGGTAGTGCGTTACCCCCCCAAAAAATTAATTCGGTAGTTAATTGATTGCTGGTTTCTATGCAACCTATGCTTCCTAATTAAAAAAGTTATACCTTCTAATTTCAAGACCTGTGCATATCTTTACATCAAGTGAATAGAGTTGATTGATATTTGGAGGGCTTTACAAACCCACAAGGTTCTCCACTTGATGGGAGTCTTATTTAAGGCATCTCTTGCACTATAGATGAAAAAAAGAAAGAAATTAAAGATCGGTTACCATTAGAAAAATTTTCTCAGCATTTTTCTATCTAATCATACTACTAATCAATCATCTCTTTCAATTTCATCTCTTCGTGTCTCCATTCTTTTCATATAGCTAATCAGTCTTTGTTCCCCTCCTTTTTTATTGATTCGTTTCGTTTGTGCATTTTTTCAATAATAATTGTTCAGCAACATTCTCGCCTAATCTTCATGATGATGTGGAGTTTGTGAGGATAAGCACAACCGTCTACACCAATGAATTTCACTACAAAGTAGAAGGTCCAAAATAATTTGAGGCCATCCTAGATATCCCAACTTTAGCTGTTGTTAACAGGTTCACTTATGCATAGGCCATTCAACTTCCATGGCCAATACATGGTGATTGGTAAAAATACCTCGTGCTTTTGCGCATGACACTTTTACTTATATATATATATATATATATATATATATATAATTTACTAATCAAGTTGAATCCACTTATGGGGTAATCAAATAGTTTTTCAAGTGATTCATGTTGAATTAGGGTAATCAAATAGTTTTTTCAGACAGATTCACTTGTCAGAATCAGGGTAACCAAATAGTTTTTCAGACAGATTCACTTGTTAGAATTAGCAGAACCAAATAAATTTTTTTATCACGAATATGATTCTACAGAACCTAATTCCACATAATCATGATTCTCCGAAAACATGATTCTAATGTTGACTCCACAGATTTGCGGATCCAAACACAACCTAAGCAACTCTCTAGGCTTCGAGAATAAAGGAAAGAGGAGACCAAAAGATTGTTCAATAAAGCCTTGTGCTAATCTCAAATTTTAAATGTAATCGAGCAAGCGAGTTTCAGAAAGAGGAGGCAGAGAGTTACCGTTGGGTTTCTTATTCGGTAATTGTAGGTGAAGTAAGAAACTAAAATCATGGTTAAGAGGTTTTTTGTAATAAATTTATTTATTTTAACCAAACAATGGTTTATTTTGGGAAAAATATCCTCTGTGCACATATATGCCAAATAACTGGCTGGGAAAGCAATGAAACGACAAGGCTATTTTGGACTTTTCAAATTTGAAATCAAGCTTTAAATCTTAGCTTGTTATTTGGTATAAAAGTGTTTTGTTGTGCACAATAGAAGATTTCCCCCCCTTTTTTTGGGGCAAGGGTTGAACCCCCAACCTCTCCACAGAGAAGCAAGGTTCTAAACCATTCTACTAACCCTCCATTGGCAAGAGTTATATGTATAGAGGATGATAATATTACATATGCCGTCCGCAAGGGTTAGAATCGGATAGAATTGGTTTGATTAAATCTTTTGATTGATTGTCGGATTAGAATATTATACCTGTCGGCAATCTAACGGTAAACTGGGGCCAACTTGAGCCTGTCAGAACAGGAGGTAGCTGATAAAAATCTGACCTGAGCCGCTGTCGTAGGCAATTCCTTATTTTCCATCTCTGGTGACCCAGTCCGTCTTATCCGTCACAGTTGCAGTGGTTCATCTCTTCTCAATCTTCTCTGTCTCGGTGTCTTTTGATGGTTGGATTGTTAGAGCAGTTAACTGAAGGTCAGTTCAATATATCTCATAATTTCAATGGATTATTCAAGATTGTCGCTGTTTTCAGTTTCACAATGAAGCAAATTTGAAAGTGAAGCTTTCTGTGATACTAGTATGTTGCTGAGTTATTTGAAAATGGAGGAATGATGAACCTTTTCTCGAAAATTTCCTGTCACCTGTGCAGCCAATGGGAAACACCCAAATGTTCCCAGTGTTTAACATTTAATCCTACTCGAAGGGACTGTAACTTGCAAAACTATTAGACTCTTGCATTTCATTTGTATAGTTACAGGACATGTAAAGAGAAGTTGTATAGTTCAGCCATTAGCAACCGCTCAATTTACAAGAATCCTTGATTTACTCACAGGCTGCAAAAGCATCTCATTGTTCACACAGATTGTACCAGAAATTAGCAATCCCAATCCAAGTACAGGGAAAATCTTTGCATTACAAATCAGCCATTAGGTAGAAGATTTCCATCAATAGGGTGACCCAAGTTTTAAGAAATGAATAATGTCAGGACCTGGCCAGGTACGTAAACTTTCCATCATATTTGACGGAGTCAAATGGACTACCTCAAGCAAAAATTGTAGAGCCCTGTCAATTGTGAGAGAGATTTCGATTTCATATTTTAAAATTTTGTTTGCATTGTCCAAACTGTCATATGCATACCTGTTAGGAAACGGCATGTATTGTGAGTTCCGTGGGTTATATGATGAATGCTGTAGGTTTCTTTTTGATTAAAAAAAATTGTGTATGTGCTGCTATTTTGTTTATTAAGTTTTGAATGTCTGTTATATAGGTCCATATAATTGCTAATAGAGTGACTGTACTACACACATATTAAACACCTAGGTGTCATTCCTCTATGTACCTTATTGTGCCGGAATTTTGGAAAGTATTATAATCGTCTAGCAATTTAATTGACGTACATATCCGTACCCGTATTATTGCCGTTCCTAAACTTAGTAATTAAGGTTCCTTCCAGCAGCATTTTAATGTGGAAAAAAGCAGGCTGGCAGGAGCTCAAATTGCTTGAAGGGTGGCTTGAGAGAGCTTGAGTGCTCGATCAGTTGTGACTTGTGACCATCCAGTGCCATCATGTTATGTTCATCTGGGTCTGCAGGTTCGAGGGCTTCGTGAATCTTGAGTTCATGACCTTCGTCCTCAGTCTAGTCGCTGACTCCAATTGGGACTTGTGGTAAGTCTTTATTTCTCTGTTAAAAATTTTAAAAAGCGTCTTCCTCTATATCACTTTCTTTATTTATGAGTAAGCGTAGGTGATATAGCCTCAATTGAATGAGGGCCAACCTTCCAAGATTTGTTGGGCAAAGCTCAAGTCTAGGCAAATTTGATCATGGCCTTTAGAGAGGTCTTTGATAAGTGATCGCTCAGGGGTTGAATGCGATGCCATTGAATTCTCTAGTTAGGGTTGTGGAGCTGTAATCGGTTGGTTTGAAATAGTCTTGGATTGATTTATAGGGATATCTCAAGAATGGTGGTTAGGGAGACTTGAGATAAATTAATAGGGTGGGTAACCTAAAGTTACTGGAAGGGGATGAAACTTTGATCCAGTGTAGATCTAGGTTTCGGCTGGGTGTTTTGGGCTGTAACTGGGATCAAATGTGAGGGCTGTAATGGTGGTATGGTGGATGAAGTTTGAAAGGGTTGTATCGGTGGTTGTGGAGTTATGTGAATTATTGATGTGAGGTGGAGGCGATGCTCGAACCAGGGATGGGGGATTTCAAGTAGAAACTCTTAAGGGAAAGAGGAGGGGTGATGAGGTAAGCTGCCAGAATACTTGGATAGGTGCCTTCTAGATGCTTGGTTCAAGTGGAGATGGGGTGTCAAAGGTAGTACTTTCAGCCACAGCAAAGATCTAGGTTTTCTTTACCTTAGAACTCTTAGTAGTTTATTCTATCTTGGACATTCACTGACCAAAATCGAACAAAACCAGGTTTGCAACGGTAAAACACAAGAGTATACTTGAAGAGAGAAGCTTTATTAAGCATCTAAAATTTAGGTGCCTTCCCCCGCTGAGTGGAGGGACTCTTATTTAGACTTAACATGCTGGAGTCCTAACCCGCTTTGGACTTCCTGCTGGACTCTTAACTGAAGAATCAAAATATCTATCCTATCTAGGAATTAGAAATACTATTAGCTCTTTATAGACTTGTACCTGGACTTAGTCCATGGGCCACTTTATGACTCAAATATAAGATAAAAGGAGTTATTTTTGTGCCCGGGACATAGTTACAATTCTGCCACTGCCTATTGAAGTAAGCTAGAAACTGAAATTAAACAGCAATTATGATGCTGCGCAACAGCCATAGGTGCTGGATAGCAACCCTGGGGCTTTTTTCCCTTCCACTTGATCATGAAGGGCTCAGATCTTGCAAACCAAAAATAAATAAAAATCCTTTGCAGACTCTCCCGTTCATCAATTTTCACCACTTCATTATCCATCATACTGTAACTTAAGTGATGTAGCATTTTGTCTGTCCTTGTTTACTTATCTTAAAAGCTTTTGATTCCATAGGTTGATATCCGTAACTCTAACATGGTTTTAATCCCTGCTTTCATATTATCCACAAAAGCAATGTCTTTCGGCGAAAAAAATACACTTAGGGACCCCATCTTGAATGTCTTGGGTTGGTGGGTCATCCATGACAAACACAAACAAATAAGGGCTTAAAGTGGATCCTTGATGTAAACCAAGAGTCTGTTTGGTAATGGGCCAAGGAACAATTTTTGGCATTCTTTCATTCTCAAAACGCTGAAGAAAGCCAGAAAGCGTTTGGTAAAATGGGTCGTTCTTTCGTTTTAGGAAATGAACTGGTCCAATTTTCGTGTATGAGAAGGTTTCTTACAAAACAATTTTGACTTGTTTTGTCGTTCTCAAAAACAAAAGTACGTCAAAATTACATCAAAGGGGGACACAAAACCCAAACTTCATTCACATGCAACTTCTAAATCCTTCATGTCTACTTGAGGTTTTTTTTTTTTTTTTTTTGAAAAAAAGGAAAAAGAAAGTCTCCAATCATCTCAAGTGTTCTCAGCACAAATTTTACCAAATGGTCAAAATTGTGCTCAGAACACTGTTCTTTGATAAAAACGCTAGAAAACGATTCTCACAAAGACCGTCGTTCTCAGAAAAGACCGTAACCAAATGTACACCAATTGTATTTGGGCACTTCACTTATTTAGTATTTGCTAGATTAACTCTCTAGTGACAACCATGATCATATGGCTGGAAGGTTCAAATAGAACTGGAGTTAGACTCCACTAAATCTCAGGTCTGGGAACTATGAAGCTGGTGGGCAGATATCCTTAGTTGGCTAAGCAAGGACTCCACATAGGAGTTTCTCAGGCAGGCGTCAAACCACGTCTGGGACCTTCTCCTTCCCCCTCTTTCTATTTTGCCTCTATATTTTCATTTTGGTAGCCATTAAACCTACAACTGAGCAGGCTTGATCCACCTTTCTTCCCCAAACTTCAAATCCTAATAAGTTAGGTCCAGCCCTTAGGATCCTGTCTCGTAATTAAACCCACCCTAGTATGATTCTTCCCATTCCCTTAAAGGTTTAGCTTCATCCAAGCCTTGCAGCACCATTGGCCTTGAACCCCTAGGATCACTCAACCAACCCCTATAAAAAGTCAAACTTACCCAAATTACTCCTTATGTTTAATCAGCCCTAGGTTCCACCACACTTTTAATATCACAACCCAAATACCGCCTACAAGTCCCTAAACATTCACCTACAGCCTTACTGCCCATGCCTGAAATTTCCATAAGCTGGTCCTGTCTTAAGGTCCTGGGTGTTTGCTGCCTTGCTTGGATTGCCATTTCGAAGCTGCATTAGAGTGCTTGAAACAGATTATAGCTTTTCTTGTCAACTTATGCTGACAAAATCTGTTTTTATTCTTACTATATTTAAATTCCATGCAGATTATTCTTGTAGAGAGTTTAATCTAGAAACTCTAAGCAGATTAGCTTGTATATAATGGTGCTGGGGCCAAACCTCATGCGTTGGGTTGTTACTTCTTCACTATGTATCTTTGTTAGCTGGGGTCTCATGTACATTTGGAGTGTAATTTGTTGACATTCATGGCATGCCTCATAAGACATAGATTTATAAGGAAAATCATGGGGAATTTGAAGCAGCCTAATCAGATGAGGGGCTTCCATTGATTTGAGAGATCTGTGGAAGATAGGCTGTCAATGTATATAGGTCCATCAAAATACTCTTAAGCAAACATTCCATGGATGTCTTCGAAGAAGTTCTAGTTGATCATAAGTTATGAAGTTTTGTAGGTATCTTGTCCATGATGCTTGTTTGGAGTGTGTTTCCCTTCCCTCCTGCACGACAAATTTGAGATAGTAGTTTCAGTGGCATTTTACTTTGCTTTTAGTTTTGTGTAATCTGGGTTCCAGTGTTGATGTTGTATTATCTTTGTCAAGCACTCCTAGGAAATACTAAGCAGTCGGGGGCACCCGTTGAAGATAGATTTGCCCGTGCTACGGCCGGGGTGCCTTAATTAGCTAAACCTCTTCCATCATTTGGTGTGTGAGTTTGCTATTCCCATCCAAAGAAGCTTTACAAAGTCCTTTGAGAGTTCTTTTTTCGTTTCTTTTATTATTTTTTTTTTCTTTGCTGCCCGGAGGGGGGGTGTTTTTGTCGACACCCTTTCACTTTTCATCTTATTAGCTTCATGACAACTGCATATTATGTTTATCACTACAATTTACATAATATGATTTATATCCTCCAGTTATGTTATCGAAAATTTGAACTGTAAATGTAGTTTGTTACCATAATATAATAGGTACACATTAAAGGGGAAGGGAGATTATGCTCTCTTCCTCCCCATTCTCGTTTCTGTCGAGGATTTACTTATTTGCAGTAATTGCTATAACAATGTTGTGAAGTCCTAGATGTTTGGATTAATATTTCAATAGTAAGATAAATGCCGTACTTACACAGGCATTAGACAGTGTTGTTATGTTTTAATTTAACAATTTGAAAAGTAAAAAAGGAATATTACTACCGTATCTCAAATGTTGAAATGATATGGAAAAGGATAGAGAGAAAACTGTTGAAATGATATAGAACCCTTTGATTTTATATGCTATAGAACGCTTCTTTTAAATGTGTTATATGTAGGAATTAGAATACCTATTCGGCCAATTTTATTCACATAGGCTCATAGAGTCTTCCACAAGAAATCCTTCATATAATCCATGAGTCATGTGAATTGTTACCTGCCTTTGTTTTATGATTAGTGTAACAGCTTGTTAATTCATTTAACTTGCTGTCTTGGTTTATGGTATTTGAAATAAAGAATGAATTGATAAGATGTTGGGGTTTCAGATTTAAAAACAAGATGCTTTTGCTTTCTTAGATTTTGTCTACACTTCGTGTATTCATGTGAGGCTTCCCTCCCTTTTTAGCATATTAAATATTTGCCTAATCTTATATTAAAAAGTTGAAATTTCTCTTACACTTCTTTTACAATTTTTTTGGCAGATTATTGGACAAACTGATTGGCAGCAATGGTTTTTGGACTCATTCCATTGTTTGTTCTCACCAGTCGCCCTGCTCTGTGCTTCTGGCACTAAGATTCTACTTCATGTGTCTTTGTGTTCCCAAATGTCCATCAATTCGAGTTCCTAGTCTTTTTTCCCCCCTCTTGGTAAACGCATGATCCTAGTCTTCTTATCAAGGAAAATGCGAGACACTGTCATATCATCTCGTGTTTCTCCATCTTCCTTCCTGAATAATAGCACCATTTGAGAAACATCCTATTGCATAATTTTTGTTTTTTGGGTGAAAAGAATATACATATAATATCTAATCCCAAGATTATTCCTCCTGTCCAAAAAATTATTATAAAACTTGATTTTTTGAGTTTAATGAACTTGAGGCCTTAGTTATTCCTGAGTTGGATATCAATCACAATTGTATTTAGTGTTCTCATATTTTCTTGTCTCGTTTGATCTCTTGTCTTTGAATCTCAAGAGATGCAACTTCAAACACTTGCTCCACCAAAACATAATCCTAATGTTCCTAGTCTTGCACTTTGTTCTTCTCGTATCATTAGATTCCAGCCCATAGGCCAATTTGGTAAAGGTCTCTCCAACTCAAATTTCATCAGTGAGGTTTGTAGGGTAAGGAAAAGGGTTGCTGAATCTTTAACAAGTTGGAGGATGCATGACAGTTTAGTTGGTATCAGATGTGAGGGTTTCAAAGAAAATAATGATAGTTTTTATATGAAGAGGTGTGTGGATCTTGCAAGGAAGGCAATTGGGTACACAAGCCCAAACCCCATGGTTGGATGTGTTATTGTCAAGGATGGAAATATTGTTGGTGAAGGGTTTCACCCAAAAGCAGGGCAACCTCATGCTGAGGTAACAATTTTTTGTCTTTTTTTCTTTTTAATTTTTCAATTTACTTGTACAATATTAACTATGTTGTCATGTTTTGAGTTTCTTGACCTTGATTTGCTCTTATGTATATTGGATTATATCTGTTCTTATCCTTTTCCTATGTGCTCATTTGAAAATTCATGTTTAATTATGCTTTTATTTTCAGTTTTTGTTGTTCTTACTCTTGCTCATTTTCTCTGAAAAAGAAATTTTCATTTTGGTGTATTTTTTAGGTATAAAATGAAAAGAGGAATTTTATTATTGATTTCCACCACTACTGGTGGAGTATTTGAGGTGATCTCTTAAATGTGTAGGTATTTGCCTTGGAGGATGCTGGGGATTTGGCTGAAAATGCAACAGCTTATGTGAGCCTAGAACCTTGTAACCATTATGGGAGAACTCCACCCTGCACTGAAGCATTAATTCGGGCCAAGGTGAAAGAGGTGGTGATTGGAATGGTGGACCCAAATCCAATTGTTGCTTCAAAAGGTGTAGAGAAGTTAAGAGACTCGGGAATTAATGTGAGGTCAGGTGTTGAGGAAGAATTATGTTGGAGCCTTAATGAGGCATATATCCATCGAATGCTTACAGGGAAGCCCTTAACCACACTGAGGTAGGCTAAGCAGATGACTACTGTTTGTTTTAAAAGAAACCAAACTCTCCAAGCATGTACCCAAAAATATGTCTTAATTATGTGTTGTTCTACCAAAAAAAATATATTTTAAAAATTGTGCAGTTGTATCATATAGAAGTGTAGCCTAATTAAATGTCAAATAATTTGTCTTTGTATTCCCACTTTGGCTTCTAAATCTTGGCTTGTCTATGTTGAATACCATTTCATAGTATTGAGTAACAGAAAACTTTGCTGGCTAAGATTCAGTGATAAAGGATTTACTTTATTATCACAAGCTTGACCTTCTTCCCCTTGAGATCTAGATAGAAGAGATTGTTGATACTACAATACACCTGTAGCAAAATCTCTGTACTTTAGCTTTGTTTTCTGTAAACTTTGATTATAGAAAGTTTTAGGCTTTAACAAGTAAATTTCTTAAGAAGCTCCTTATAAATATGAATTATTATGTTCTTACCCCCTTTTTCTTTGACTTGCAGATACTCTGTTTCGGTCAATGGCTGCATCCTGAATCAGGTAGGACATGGGGCCACTGAAGCCGGTGGGTACTATTCAAAATTGCTTCAGGAATATGATGCAGTTATGCTTTCTAGTGCCTCATCTTATCTCTCCTTCCCTATGTCTAAAGAACCTAGTGCCAATCAACCCCTACAAATTATCATAGCTAAGTATCCAGAATCATTATTACAGTTGCCTATTCTCACTACAAAGGCCACTTCCCGGGTGGTGATTCTTACCACAGAAAGCACAGCTACTGGCCTAGAAATGGCTCGACAAGGAATTGAAATTGTGGCTTTTGATCAGATAAATCTAAATACAGTTCTGGATTATTGTGCGAAGCAGGGGTTGTGTAGTGTTTTGATAGACTTGCTCGGGGATTGCACTGATGATCTTCGAGAGCTGCTTGAAGAAGGTCTTGACCAAGGGTTGTTACAGAAAGTGGTGATGGAAGTGGTACCACTCTGGAATCAGGGTGAAGGAAGTTCAGTGCTGGCATTAAAGAACCTGAATCAGAGATCTCATGGTTTAAGGAACTTAAAATCAAGGACTATAGGGGAGATTGTTTTGGTTGATGGTTATTTTTCGTAAGAGATGGATGAAATCATGCAACGTAGGATGCAGAAATTTCATGATGAGTTCACACTCTCTCTTGTATTTATTTTTATAATACATTTTTTGAGGGTTCTTTTCAGCTCTTGACATATTTGCTATTCACTATGATTTGAATATTTTTCTGTATGCTCAGATTTGGATGCCATTGACTTTGAGCTCTTGATTCAACCAAAAACATTCCCCATTGAAAATTTCCAAGCAGCCGTTTGAGGTTGTAGTTATTTGTATTGCAGAGAATGCAAATAAAATCGAGTCCACCTTCACCATCCAATTTCATTGCATCTAAGTTTCAACTTAAGGGAGTGGATCGGTCGGATGGTTTCCATGAATATTTTGGAGTCACTGCTGTTCTCCTCTAGGGTTGGGGTGTGTTAACCAAAAGAACTCCATTGCCATAACTGTTGCTTGAAAGATGACCTCCTGCAGTAATTTGCCTTTACTTGGAATCCTAACAAAGTATTTTGATGGGATTTTCTTCCCGTGAGGGTGGCGGATCATGCTATCTCACATTTCTCTACCACATATTTAAGACGAGATTCGATTTAGGTCTACCTCATCATTACTCAGAGGTAGATTGTCTCCTAAATGTATAGTGGAGGGATGTGCGGGGGAGCATACTTCTCTATGCCTCATTTATTTGGAGTAAATTATTTTTACATCCTCTTATGTTCACGTACTCAAAAATTTATTCTATTATGTTTAAATCTTTTATGCTTTGAATTAATTTACATGTATTATATTTTTAAGGTTTTCAATATTATTCTTCTTTATTTCAAATTCTTAAAAAAGAAAAGAAAAGAAAATGAGAAGTTGTTGCGATTGTCTATTGGGTCAAGTTCTAAGTTCCAAATTCTCATGGTAGAGGATGTTGTCACCCATTCTATAGTTTGTAGATTTTTTATTTTATGGGTAATTTTCATCTGGACCCCTGAGTTTTGGTCCATGTCATTTTTAGTCCAAATATATTGACACTTTGCATCTGCCTCCCCTGAGGTATCCAATAACATCAATTAAGGACAAGTTGTAATTTTTATGACTAAAATACCCTTATATTTTATCTACCGTACGATTTACATCATGTCTTCACAATTAAATCTAATGGCGGAAATCAAAAGAATTGGGGTATTTGCATCGATCTCAATTTCTGTTATGATAAAGCCAGATTTCCATAAGTCCATTTTCATCATCGATCTTCAAGTCGTCTCTTCTTCTTCTTTCTTCCTCCTCTTCTCCTCTATCTCTTATTTTTTATATACAAGTCTCCACGCTCTGTTGATCTATTCTTCCATCATTCACAAGCAAACTCAAAAGCTTCAAATACTATGTAATGGGAAGATTAAAATACTCTGTAATGGCTCTTTCAGGCTTTCCTCCCAAAATACCCTTCTTTTGTAACTAAACTTTGATATCCATAAAGATCGCCATCAACCCTTTTACCTCTCCTACACCATTTCTTGTGTAGACAAATTAAACCCAACATACGCTTCTCAGTTGCTCCGATCTACGCCTCTGTTTCAGACACACCTGCAACTGCCGCCTCTTCTCTGCCGCCGACTCTTGCTCTTCCGATTCGCAAAATCCCAGTAGATTATGGACTTCCACTCGTCGATCACCTAAAGGATCGATTGGATTATAAACAGAAGAAAAATTATAAGAGACAGAGGAGAAGAGGAGGAAGAAGATGAGACGATAGTTTTTTTTTTTGTTTGGCTAAGAGACAGAGGAGAAGAGGAAGGAGAAGAGGAAGAAGAAGATGAGACAATAGTTTTTTTTGCTTTTGTTTGGCTCAGAGACAGAGGAGAAGAGGAAGAAGAAGAAGAGACGATATTATTATTATTATTTTTTTTTCCCAAAACAAAATAAAGAAAACAGCGTTATTTCTTACTTCACCTGCAACTACTGAATAAGAAACCCAACGGTAACTCTTTGCCTCCTCTTTCTAAAACTTTGCTATTCGAATTCATTTAAGATTTGGAAGAAAAATAATAAGAGACAGAGGAGAAGAGGAGAAGAGGAGAAGAGGAGAAGAGGAGGAAGAAGAAGATGAGACGACAGTTATTTATTTATTTATTTTTTGGCTAAGAGACAGAGGAGAAGAGGAAGAAGAAGAAGAGACGAAATTTTTTTTTTTTTTTGCCAAAACAAAATAAAGAAGACAGCCATTTCGTAGGATGAGAAGACCTGAAGATTGTGACCATTGAAGAGGAAGAATTTGCACAGTATGAATTAATGATGAAGACAAAGTTATCAAAATCTGATTTTTTTTTTTATTGTGAAGATATGATGTAAATAATAATAGATATAAAGGGTATTTTGGTCATAAAAATTATAATTTGTCCTTAATTGATGTTATTGTATACTTCAGGGGAGGGAGATGCAAAGTGTCAAATTATTTGGACTAAAAATGATATGGACCAAACCTCAGGGAGTCCAGATGAAAATTACCCCTATTTTATTTTATTAAATTTATTATGACTTTCTTGTAATAAACTTATAATTTTTTTTCTAACTAGTTTCCTAAAGTCGTAAAAAAGTCAATTCACCTTAAAAATTGACTACTTTTTTTATGTATGTTTTTACTTTTTATTTTCTTAAAACTTACATTAACATTCAATATATCATTTTATGTTTAAAACTAGCAATTTAGGCATAGAGGAACATTTGTTATAAAATAAATTTTAGGGTGTATAAACGTAATTGTTTACGAATAGAGGGAGCGAAAGTGTAAATAAATTTTTTTAAAAATTTTTTTTATTATGCAAATCACGACATATGACTAAAACCTTTAGATTGTGAAGGCACGGTCATGTATTTTTATGATAGAGGCCTCTAAATTTTTATGGAAACCAGTGTCGTGCTGAATAAAATTTGTTTATTTTCTCTTTTTTTTTTTACTCCTTTTTGGGCAAACATTAGTATCATTCTTCAAGGTATCAAAGAATGAACTTTTGCAGTTCAAAGTTGATACAAATAAAATAGTAATAATATTGTTTAGGTCCTATGTCTTGTTTCAAATATGGATTTCAAATTAAATTTTCAATTATTGATTTTTTTTTTCTTCAGTAAATGAGAGTTTCTTGGATATGCCAAAAGGTAGTAGCAATGCCTTATGCCATATGCAAAAAGGAAAGAGATTAATGACACTATTATTGGTGATGCGTCCAAAATCTGCTCAGCCCTTGGATCTCCACGTGATGTCCTGCAAAACGAAAGCGTCAGATGTGGCCCGACCGCTGGGGTCGGGAGTCCACCTCCGAAGGCTAAGTCAGTTGATGAACTTAATCACAAACGGCTCGCTAGGAGCACAGAGCTAATGAATGAAGAAACGGGAAAGGTGATCTAGATAGCGTAACGCTGATAGTTTGGATCTATCAGTATGTATCTGAACCTGAGTCTCAGATAGTATTCTTTTTGATCGATTGATCCGTCCCTCACCTTGTATGGTAGTGAGGTTTATATAGAGTGTACCTTCGAATCTCCTTCGTTGGATGCACTCGAGCCTTCTTCGGGTAGTCGTTGGATCTTATCCATGAGATCCGTTGAGCGATAGACTTCTACTAGTTTGGACTAGTAGAGGACTCCTGAGATAACCGTTAGGTTATGCGATGGTTATCCCTTTGATGATGATTATCCGCAGCCGTCAGTTTGAGTCTGCTGTCATCAGGGTGATTACCCTAATCCATAAGTAAGATTAGGGCACGCTTGCAGCCGAATAAACTTTCTTCTTCAGCAAGCCATCTTTCGGATCCGGTTAGCTCGGGAGAGATTCGGTTTTCTCCGTCTCGACCGGGGTCGAGGGTCGGACCAGGTATGAACCCGGTCTGATCATAAACTCTCCATATCATGAGCCCCCCAGACCAAGCGTTCGGTCGATCCCGAGGGCTTGGTTTTTAACTGGGTTCGTCGTCAGGTGATGATCTTTGTGTGCTTCATTAAATGTCATATCACATTTAATGTGGTGGTCACTTTTCCTCGAGCGTTGTGAGTGTAAGGCCACATATCTTCGTTGCAGTTGATCTGTCGTGGCTCACGTCATCCAAGCGACGGTTTCCGAACGCCTATTTCGGATTCGTGAGTTCAAACTTTCAAAACGTCTTTCAATCTTGATCGTTGATTTTGAATTAATCTCGATCGTTCAGATTCCCGAACACTCGTGCCGGAGTTTTAAAAGCGGTTCGTTGTCTTCGTAGGTTTCATTCTTCCTGTCTGGAATTTGAACCTTTGTTGTCTGCTTCGCCCTTCCTGCTCTCAAGCTTCCGTCTCACCGAATCGGTAAGTTTCTTGGTCTTTTCTTTTTGTAGTTTATTGAAACGAGTAATGGAGGACGATAGGGCTTCTTTAGTACCCCATGTTGGTGATAGCAAGTGATGCTTTTGCTTCTCCCCTGCTCCCAAACAATCGGATAGTGATAACAAAACTCTAACCGTCCTCTCGGCAGGAGTTCGCTGAAGTTTCTCAAAAAGGTTTTGAAAGAAAAACCGAAACTTCCCTCCCCGTCCTTCTCGAGTCTGGATCTTCCAAGATTGTCGAGTCTTCTAGGCAGCCTCAAACCTCCGGGTCCAATGGTGGGCCCGGCTCTGTTCCTTCCATTTATAATGGAGAAACCCTTCTTTCAGCTGTCCAAGATTTTGACCTTCCTTCCTCTTATCAGGTTAGGGCTTCCCACCCTGATGAGAGGGTTGATTCATCCCTTTAGGGTGAATTTTCCCTGTACATAGATGCACTAGAAAGCGGGGTTCGCTTTCCCTTTTTTAATCCTTTATTCTCCATGAGTTTTGAATCACTGGAACATTTGTCCCGGAATGCTCCTCCCCAATAGCTGGCGTCTCATCGTCGGCTTCTTGGGTTTGTGTTTTGAGCTTGGCATTACGCCATCTCTTTCTCTTTTTGTACATTTTCATGTTCTTTCTATCTCCCATCCTCCCGGATGGGTCTTTCTTTCCAAACGCAATAAGGCTGAACTTGATTGGAGGGGCAGCATCCTTGTCAAAGGAACTTGCCCTTCTAATCACAAAAGATGGCGCGAACGATACTTTTTCTCGTCGAGCGCCTCCATCAGATCTTAACTTCCCGACCACCGGAGGAGGTTTACTTCTTCGTCCGAAAGTAACCGGGGCCTTCCCTTATCCAAAGAAGACGAGGCGGCCATCGGGAAGATCAAATCCATTCCGTGGTATCAAGAGATACATGGATATGAAGTGGAGTATAACTCCATCCTTCGATCATTGGGGCTTGGTTGAAGTGATATGTCTTGAATTCCGATTCTTGTCCTTCTTCTTTGCGGTGCCTCCCGGAACGAACCCCCGAAAGCCTGCGGGTGAAGGCCGCTAGGGCCGTTGTGACAGCCGAGCAACGATCGCCCGGGGTCTTGACTGCAGATCAAGAGGCTTCTCTTCCCTCTCCCGACCCCTCTTACGGGGGTATCGGGAATATCGGACCCGTAGCTGATGCTTCGGGTAAAGGGAAGAAACCAATGGTGGAGAGGGCTAACGTCTCTTCCTCCGTCCGAACCAAGAGGAGGCATGACACAATTGATGCTCCCTCCAACAAAAAATCCAAAGCTTCGACGGATGGTGAGGAGGTCTTCATCCCCAGTGGACCCCGAAGATGACCGACGGGGTCACTCGGGATCCCGAGAAAGCTGAAAAATGGAGCTCCCTCGGTCTTGCTCCTTCGATCGCCAGGAGTTTGAAGCCCTGGATGACATCTCCCTTGTCGGTCAATCTACAAGGTACCGGTCTTCTTGCTTACTTATGTTTTCATAATTTCTTATGACTTCTTCGATATCTTCCGTCTTCTCGGGAATGCTTTGTGTTGAGCTTTTATCAACACATGGAAGCATTGAGCCGGGTTGGTCGCACTAGCTCCTTGCTGCGAACTTGTGAAGAGAAATTGGCCAAGGCCAATTCTGAAATAGACCAGTGATTGCAGCTACCGTGGAGCTGCAGAAAAAGCATGAGGAAGAAGTGATCTCCCTCAAGGAAGCTCTTGAAGCTTCGAGAATTCGTGTCTCTCGCTGCCGAGCGCGAGGCCGAGGAAGCAAAAGGCAGCTGCCACGTTGTTTGGTGACAGCCTTGAAATCAAAAGTAGGGAGCTCGAAGAACATCTAAAGTTGGCAATCCCTAGCAAGCCCGAGCATATAAAGCCGGACCTTCGGAAGGAGTGCATTCGGAAATACCCGAACAGCGTACCTTTCTCCGAATTGCTAGGTTTCTACAACATTCAGGGCTTATCGCATGGGGGCGGAACGACGTTTGGGAGCAGATCCTTGGAACGATCCCCGACTTCGACACTTGCTCCTTTTCGTGAGGTATGCCACCCCGGAGGTCTTCGGGAAAGTTGGTATGGATCTTCCAGATTGGGCTCGGGGAGAAGATGATCCTTTTCCAGCTGACCCTCAATATGAGGCATATCCGAATGACGAGCCGGCACTTCCAGAGGAGAAATCACAAGCCGAGTCTCAAGTTGTTGCTGTAGAGGATTCAGCCGATGCCACTCTTGAGGAAGGCTCTTCTCATGGTCCTGAGAAAAGTCCTCCCGACCAGGGTCCCTTGGGCAACAAAGAAGAAAAGGCTTAGGGAGTTGTTCTTTTGTAAAGATGTACCCTCAATTTAATGAATAGACATTTCTTTATTCATGTTGGCCTCAAAATTTCCCCGTCTCCCCGAAGTCTTGCCTTGAATATCAAAGTATTAATGATAAAACTTATCACTTAACTTTTCATTCCTCGCTGAATAATGATCTTATAGAAATATTGTGAAGATGCGTTTCGGGAAGATGCGTTAATCTTCCCCACTACTTCATTTATTGCAAAGTCCGCACGTTTCCCTTCTGCGAAATTCAAACGTTTTCCTGCTTTTGTATACCATTCACTATTTCCAATGAATCGGAAATACATCCATTATTTTAATGGCGGTGCGACGATTGGAGGTTTCTCTCGCATCAGGTGCTCGCTTCCACATGTTTCCATGTGGCATCCCTTCGACCGTTGATCTTGCTTTTTGCGGATTTCGAAGCGTCGTTTCGATTTGGGTCGTCGGTTGTCCTTAGCCTTCAACCGTCGTCTTATACCTTAGGCTATTTAAAGCCTTCGTGGGTACTCTCCATCTATCCCGACTTCGCAAGATAGATTTACTAAAGTGCCAAAGCAACCTTTCGTCCTTCGGCCGCTTCCGTATTCCTCGTACTCCAACGACAGCTCTATCCATTTCGAACAAGTGAGTTTTTTGATTTCTCATCTCTTTCCCCACTTCCCCCGAAGTAAACCGCACAGTAGTTATACTTGGGGTTTAGTTTGTTGGTCTATCGAAGCTTTAGAAAACTAGGGTTTCCCCATTGTTCTTTGTCGTTTATTTTTCGTGATCGATACGGCTGGTTTTTTGGTTGTTTTGCATAGTGGCTCCCAAGATCAACCCGAACTTTATCAGAGCAAAATCGTGCAAGAAAAGGGTTGCGTCGGTGGTGGTTGGGGCCGGTGTGGTGGTTTCAGCTAGTGAATCCTCCAAGCGTAAGGCGGCTCGCTGGCGGTGAATCTTCAAGTCGATTCCCGCAGCTTCGTTGATGCCGTCCCTACGCCTCCTTTGCCCGAAGTGATCGCTCGTCTTTCCCGGGAAGATCTTGATCACTCCGTTGCCGATGGTGCTGCCGGAACTCCCGCCTGGTGAGCTTTGTTGGTGAGCTCTGTTGGTGCACCCCCGAAGAAGACTCTTCGGGCATCCGAGGCAACTATGTTGGCGTCTCGATGAAGGTGTGGTCCCAGCAGGTGCTGCTCCTATTTCTAACTCTAGTGCTTGTTTGGCATCCTCCTCCTCTCCTTCCGAGTTGGAGGATTTTGCCACCAGGAAGCGCCGTCGGGTGACAAGTGATGAAGCTCATCCTTCTCTTGGTGTAGTTCATCCTTCTCATCCTTCGCCTGAATTAGAGTCAAACGAGTTTGACAGAGCGTTGGAATGGTGTATTGCTGCTCAAATGACTTCTGAGAGCGCAATTCTTTACAAACTTCCAGATGAAGTCTTTACGAAGTCACTGGTGATGTAAGTCTTTCTTCATTATCCTCTGATTTTGAAAAAATTACTTTTTCGCTCCTCGCTAACTCGAAAGTTGTTTGTAGGAGTCTTCTTTGGTAACTTCCACAACCAAGTGGAAGCAAGTTACTAGACTCGTGAGGTTGAGCAATGAAGTTTCTAGGCTTCGGGAAATCTCTGAAGCTAAAGATGTTGAGATTGCTCGCCTTCGGAATCTAGCTTGGGAGGTGGCAGGAGAAAAGAATTCGATGATTGGTCGTCTTCGGTCGGACTTTGATGATGCCAGGGAGAAGATCCGGCAACTGGAGCGAACAGTTGGAAAGTCAGGAGCTAAAGGATCTGAAACATTACCCGAAAGGCAAGCTGTCGTTCCTTTGCCCTAATCCCTTCCAACTGATGTTCGCAGAGCCTGCGTCTTCAAGTATTTACACAAGTAAGCCTTTTGTTGATATGCTGAATGCTTATAACTTGCAAAGGCGCATCGGGATGGTGAGAACGAAGTATGGGAATCAATATTAAGGAAAGATCCTCATTTTGATACGACTCCCTACAGTGCTGTTTGCCATCCTGAAGTATTTGCCGACCTGGGTATTCCTCCTCCCGACTGGACCAAGGATAAGATTGATCCTCCACCTTCCGATCTAGATATTATGCAATATCTGGAAGATTCTCCTGTTTATTCTCCGCTGGAAGAAGTCAATTATGACGAGCTTGTACCGAATGCGAGTTTGGTCGAGGACCATTCTTCTCCTGGACAAGCTGGACAAAGAGTATGAAATTGCGGAGGATTTTCTGAATATCGAAATATTTTTATAATCCTCATTTCTTCTCTTCTTTTCCTTGACTCCCCACCAATGGTTGACTCATGTGTTTGTTCTAGCAAAGTCGCGTCGATCTTGTATAACTTGTTAACAGTCACCTGTAATGACTTTCTTCTTTGATCAGAGATTGTATCCAGCTCTTGTAATTGTTTTTGTCACATCCTCCCAGCCGGTACCCTATCTGGCATACCCGAGAGTGTGATCCACAGCCCTAAAGATCAAGTTTAGGAACAATCATATCCATTTCGCACAATAACATAATCAAAAGCAAGAACAAATCATAATGTTCAAGTAATTTATAATAAAAGTCAAGAAAGGATCTCAGAAGGATCACTATAGAATATCAGAGTGCAGAATAACAAGATACCAAATCAAAAGACAACTGTAGAGTATAGCGGAAATATACCCTACAAACACATGCGGAAGGTAGATCGAAATCTAAATAAAGCTCTAAGCTAATACAAGTAAAGTAAAAGATAAGTCTAGAAGAAACAAAGGAAATCAAATCCACATCTTCAGTCAGCTCTTCTGGTTCTTCAGTCTTCATCTTCTTCACCTTGCGCTTCCTCATACGGGCCGTCAAAGAAATCCAAACTCGTAGAGAAGTCTAACAACAGATTGTACAAAAAAAAGGAATGAGTTTTGAAAGAAACCCAAGAAGGCAAGTTAATCCATAACAACATAAATAACATGGAAGCAAACCATAACAAGATGCAATGCAATATGAAACAAGTAATGTATGTATGCATCTAACTCTATGTATGCTGGTCTCTATGGTAGACATGCTTTAAGTCATAGCACCGTACTTCTTTGGGTAGGTCCGCTCACATCCTCAACCATTTAAGATATCTTGGATTCTCTCACGGATCATTTCACCGGTCTTGAGCAGCCGATTGGTAATGGGTCCTTCATCCCTCAGGACAAACCATGGCAGGGGGTTAAGTCAACACACTCTCTCACAACCATTTGGCATAAGTACCGGCGCATGTCAGGGAAAAGCCTAGCCCAATGCAAGTCATCTAGTCAGTTATATCAACTCAGTTCCAGATACGTCCATTCCTCGTCCCTGACGATCCTTTCCGGTATCCTTCGCACTAGAGTCAGCGTATCCTATGGCACCGACCAACTCGGACTACGGACTCATCAACCCTATTGGTTATCCACATATGGTAAACGGGAAGCTCTCATGTCCTCTCACGGATATAACTCACCGGTCTCGAGCGCCCATGAGCCCAAGTCTAGCCATATGCAACCCTCCAATAAATGGCCTCTTTCGAGTATCCACAATGTGATCCATGTCCTCTCACGGATCTTTTCACCGGTCTTGAGCACCCACGAATCCCCATTGCTACCACGGGTCGTTCGGTCTCAATACCCTTCCGAATCGGGTCTGATATAACAGGGGTATATCCTAGCCAAACACTGCTAGACATCCCTAGGTATGACAACCATTGATTAGGGAAAGCGTCGATGGGCATCTTCGGAAAACAGCCCATACTATTCCCTCCGATGTCTAAGGACAGAAGCATCAATAGGATACTCCCCATTCCCAAACCAAACTTAAGCAAACACATTCTCAGATCAGTCATGACATACACAACCAACAGTTCATCATATAAAAGAGAATGTAAAAGCAACATCAGATTAAGCAGTAATAAGTAATTCATATAACATAAACAATGAAAAGATGATATAAATAAGTGCTACTGTTCCCACAGTAGGAGATCAGAATTAAAATACAATAACAGTAGGTAATCTCATAGTTTCATAATGTAGAAACCAGAGAACAAGCAATCTATGTAGTTAAGGAATCAATTGTCCTTACCTGATTATCGCCGAAGATAATCCAAAGATCAAAGAGAGAGACACCAAACATGGCAAATAAACCCCTAACAAGCATAGATATAACATTAGGAAAGATACCTAAAAGATTAGAGAGAAAATGAATCAAATCGAGAAAAAATTGAAGCTACTGACTTCATTGGTCGATTGATTGGTCTACTGACCCAGTCGACCAATCAGTCGACCAATCGAGTCAGTACGGAATAGTGAAAACTGTTTTGGCCATAACTTCTTCGTTTGAAGTCGGATTGATCCGAAATTCGAAGGGGAACTTCTTAGGATGTATTAGAATCATAAGGGAAGATAAAATCATCAAGTCATGGTAAAAAGATGGGTTCTTGATTTAACCCAAGAAATTAGGGTTTCAACCTTTATGGCTCTCATGAAAAGGTTATGATCACAGGAAGAAAGGGAATGGTTGAAATCAAGAACATAATAAGAAAATCTTGTTTAGGTTAACAGAAACATTATGGGAAGATAATCATGGTCAAAAGATGGGTTCTTGATCTAACCCAAGAAATTAGGGTTTCACCCTTATGGTTCCCATAAAAAGGTTAAGATCACAGGAGGGAGGGAATTGATGATTGGCCAATTACAACAAGAAGAATTAAAGAATATTGAATTTAGATCAACCTCCACATTACCCATGAGGTTTCCCTCACATGGGAGGTTACCAAAAAGGTTCTCAGATAATCACCCAGGTTAGGGTTTTCAAAGATTCCACTGGCTGGGGTTGAGATCATGATGATGATCATAGATCTCAAGGAACAAGATGAGATCATGGAGTGGATGGTTGCAAGAGTGCATCATCTTCTTCCTGATCTCAGCCAAGAACAGATTAAAGAAAGAAAATCAGAGATGGAGAAGAAAGAAAAGAGAGTAGACATACCTTTGATGCGAGAGGAAGAAGATTACTTCAAGTCTTGTGAGAGATCACCAAGGAATGCAAGGGAATTGATTAGATTAGGGTTCTAACTCATTTCAGAGGCTTAGGAGGCATAGGAGGCGAAGTAATCCCGAGATTAGGCTTAAATAGAGGAGACAGGACCAAATTGGTAAATTCAGACACCATTGGTCGATTGGATTGGTCTACTGGTCCAGTCGACCAATGAGTCGACCAATCAGGACAGCAAGGTTCAAACAGGGATTCGGAGGGCTATACAAGGTCAAATTGAGTGAGGTTTTCTTCTACGAGTCAATCAAGAAGTCTAGTTTCCAGAAATACCTTTGGATCAAGAATTTGAGTTCATTAGGTCCACCAACTAGGCTCACCTTCTTCGATGCGCAAGCAGGATTTGCCAGACATAGTTCAGCAACTTCGAACAAGGATTTGGAAGGTTATATGGGGTCAAATTGAGTGGGGTTTTCTCCTGGAAGTCCATTAAGAAGTCTAGTTTCGGGAAATATAATCGGATTGGGCACAGGAGTTCATTAGGTATTTCAACTAATTCACCCCTCTTCGATGCACAGATTCAAAACTAACACTGACAATGCTCTCAAGTGAGGGGCATCATCGACAATGTCCATGGGCTTGGGTTCCGACACCAAATCGACAACCAAAAGGGTCTACAAGCAACAAGCTAAGATCAAATCAAGGTCCAACTTTAAGGTCAAACATTTAAACTAACCCTTCTTTACCCAAAACAGATAGGGTGCCCTAGCTAGGTTTGGGCTGGATTTCACAGTTTTGATACTGGCCTCTTTGGATCTTCTGAAGAAATAAGAAATTACTTTATCTTGAACTTTGCTAGCCACTTGAATCGCCGTTGCATTAGGTCTTAGTTGTCTGAAACAATGCCTTTACTTAAGGATTTCCAGAGAAATACAATAAGTTTGAGAAGGAACTCACTCGGGTTTTAAACCGATGCCTTATACTTAAGGATTTCCGGAGAAATACAATAAGTCTGAGAAGGAACTCACTCGGGTTTTAAACCGATGCCTTATACTTAAGGATTTCCGGAGAAATACAATAAGTCTGAGAAGGAACTCACTCGGGTTTTAAACCGATGCCTTATTGTCACACCCCGCCCGCCAGGCCCGGTTACTTGCCCGACGACCCGTGGGTGCGATCCGTCACAAGATCCATGGTTTTAGTCTATCAATAATAATAAATACAAATACCTGTAATCAAGAGCAAGAATAGTGCAATAATTAATAAAAAGGTTACAGGAGTCCAAATACTCCAATAAATATCCAAGAAATAATCAAAGGAAAGAATCAAGAATCAAATGTAATATCGAGTTCAGCGGAAGCAAAAAGAATAACTAAATAATCTTCATCTTCATGAGGCTTCATGCTCTGCAAGTTCATGTATCACTGTCTGTGCCACATCAGCTTCAAACGAGAAGGCTCTTTTATACAAATCATCTCCAACTTTCGACGTTGTGCAACCATCTGTACAGTTTATATAATACATACAATGAAAGGAATGAGTTCCAACGAATTCAGTAAGGAACAAGCAATTCTCATATATATGTCAATACAATCCACGAATGCACATATGAAAGGATATGGATGATATGCAGAAATATGAATGCTACTAAGATCTAACTATGCAAGTCTCTAATGGCTGACATGCTTTAAGATATACACCAGCCCTCCTTTGGGTAAGTCTCATCACTCTGATCCGGCAAGGACTGGTTACCTCTGTAGGGATCCTGGGCAAAGGGGTAAGTCCACACCTGGCTCTCAAAACCGTGGCTGGGGGTTAAGTCAACACTCTCTCACCACGACCATTGGCAATGAGTACTGGCGCATGTCGGGGTTTCTAATCCAATGCAGGGTCATAATGTTAACATACTATATGAAGTCCAGATACTTCCCCTATGGCACCAACCAACTCGGTTCAGTATCCTTCGCAACCTAGGAGTGTGAATCCTCACGGACTGGCTACCTCTGTTGGACTCCACTCCTTAACCCTATGGTCATCCACATATTATTGGGGCGGATGCTCTCATGACTCCACGCGACACCCGGTCCGCTCCTTGGACGTCCATGAGCCCAACCCTAACATATGCAACCCTACCATTACATGACCAACAGTGGACCACTGAGTCTCCGCACGGACTGGTTACCGCTGTTGGATGAAACATAGTCACGTCACCATTGTCACGGGTCACCCGGCTTCAATTCCCCTGCCGAAAGGGTAATAGCATGTGGGGTACCTAGCCATGCAATTCTAGACTCCCTAAGTATGTCATCAAGTAATCATGATAGTGCTGGAGACATCAGCAGGCATGTGTCCCATTCCACAGCCTTCTGATATCCCAAGCCAAGATATCCCAATGGAATACCCCTTCCATCACAACCACACTACAACACTCTTTATCATACCATGAACAGTTGTGCAATATCATGAAAGATGAAGTACATCAAGGAATACCACAAACAGCAAGTGTACAATAAGATTCACGTACTTTATACAATTACAGCAAGTTACATGATCAAAGAATAGTAAATAGAACAACAGAATCATCATGTATATGTAATTGCATATAAATAAGAATGCATGTCCTTACCTGTAATTTAGTAGAAGTCCTCTAACTTGCAATCCAAAAACTATTATAAGACTTTTATTTGAAACAGAGAACACCTAGGCATAGGGTTACAAGAATGTATAAGAGTCAAGAGTCAAAACAATTCAAAAATCAAACCTACACGATTCTATCGGAAACCAGCCGGTTGCTTGTGGCGGTTGCTTAAGTTAAGCGACCTCCACAAGCGACCGCCTGATTCAGAGCAGTTTCCAACTCCGAAAATCAGACTTTTTATCATCCGATTTCAATCCGTCTTGGGATGATCTTAGTCCGAAATTCAAGCTTAATAAGTCTAGAACAAGGGGGTAACAAGAAACCCTAGAATTAACAAAGATTTATTACCCAAATCATTCCCCTTGATGGGATCCATCCATTAAACAAATGCGGGGATTCGTTTCTGGACAGGATCTCATCAAGAACATTGGAAAGGGAGTACAACAAATCAAATGGGTAACCACCAACAAAATGGGGATGGGTTCATATCAATCAGAGGTTAAAAAGAAGAGAATAGAAGATGGAGATTCATTACCTTAGTAGGAATCACCAAGAATAGAAGAGAAAAGGTTTCATATCATTAACAGCACTTCAGACCTGAATCCCGCACGATTCCACTGCCGCCTAATCGCCCAAAATAGCAATCCCGAACAAAATAATGCGTTAATAGGGCGAGGGATGCTATTTATAACGAACAGGGGGCAAAATAGGGCATTTTCCCGCAAGCAGAACCGGGCGGTCGCTTAAGGCGGTCGCTTGGTTTAATCAACCGCCACTAGTAACCGCCCCCATGTATATTGCTATACAAGGGTGCTTTGCTCATGGGGTTGAAGACCAAGTACAACCAAACCCAAATGAAGACATGGGGGAGATCATAGTCCGAAAAATCAATCATAATAGGTTTGTAATAAAGGGGTTAGGGTTTCATCATAACATATGGCTCATGAAAAGGTTATGATCACGGAAAGAGAGGGAATGATTGTTATCAAGAAATCATAGGAAATCTAGTTTATGTTAACAGAAACATTACCCATGAGGTTTCCCGCACATGGAAGGTTACAAGAGGTTTCCAGAAAGATCATTCAAGGGTTAGGGTTAAGGTTTCAAGAATCTATTAGCTAGGGTTAAGATCATGATGATGATCATAGATCTCAAAGAATAGAATGAGATCATGGAATAGATGGTTGCAAGAATGCATCATCTTCTTCCTGATCTCAAAAAGAACAAGAACGAAGAAAGAATAATTAGAAATCCTAATTAGGTTAAACATGGATCATGAAGAAAATATAGTGATCAAGTTTAGGTTAACACAAATATCACCCAAGGGAAAGAGAAACAAAGAATGCACAATCTGAAAAAGTGTTGGGAAGTTTTCAACAAATAAAAGAACAATAGGGTTTCATATATGGTTACCTCTCATGAGAGTTGGTTACCTCCCATGAGAGTTACCCATAATTAATTCTCACAAAAACAACCCAAGATAGATAAAGGAAAATCTCATTAGTATTTCAAAATAAAGAATGGAATTAGAAAGGGTCTACTAATGAGAGAAAATAAGGTTCTCAATTAAAGTGAAGGGAAACAAATTCAAATCATACCATTAGGGATTTACTAACAAGAATCCGTGTATCCCATGAAAAGACTAGGGAGAATAAAGATTCACCCTTAGGGTAAGGAATTTACAATCAAGAAAGGTTTTGGGGAGGGTCCAATGAATTAATAGAAAATAAAAGGGTTGCCAATTGTTCCAAAGAAAAACAAGGATCAACTCCTCAATCATGAGGACACAAGGGAAGGTCATGGTAATAATATGAGACCTTCCCCACAATAATAAAGATAGGTAGGAAATTAGGGAAAGTATCATTAAGAGCTTTGGTGGAATCAAAATCAAGGATCATCGCCATATGGCTTCAAGATCATAAAGTGAATTGGGGGATTCACTCTAGGGTTAAAAGAATTAAAGAAGAGGTTATTACAGCAGTGTAATACCCTTCTCATGATCAGAAAATCAGAAGTAGAGAAGAAAGAATGAATTAAAGAAGAAACGAATTGCATACCAACATTTTAGAAGAGAAACCGATGAAGAAATCTGAAGAGATGCTTGAGGATCTTTCTTGGCTTCGAAGGAGAGGTTATAGGGATCTTCCCACGTTCTCCCAAGGCTTAGAAACAGATTGAGAGTGAAACACTTGGAGTTCCCCCTTTTAAATAGCACAAAGAGTTCAAGAGTTACTAGGGTTTCACCAAACTGACCAAATTGACCCCGGTGGTTGATTGGTTGCCAAAGAGGAAGTTCAAAGGTCGATCCCACACTATCTAGAGGTTTAGAAACATGGTGGAAATAGTTTACCACGAAATTAAAAGAAATAAAGCTTTTGAAAACCTTCAAAACAGATATTTACCAAAATGCCACTGCCTGGATAGCTTATTCAAAAATAGGGATTTAATGGGCTAAACTTCAATATTTTTGGATGGGCTTCTTTCAATACATCGTACTACTTACCTAGTATGGAGGGAAGTCTTCAAACCAGGTCCAATTAAGCTTTAGGTCCATCAACCAAGTTCTTCTTCACAAATAAATAGTTCAACACCAAATCAAGTAAGGTTTCCATAAGGAAACACCATCATCAATATCCATGGGTTTTGGGTCAAACACCATATCTTCTACTAAGATGGCCCACAAAGACATCTTCCTAAGATTTTCAAAGATAGTAAAACTGAAATCACGGTCAAACTTCAAAGTCAACATTAAACAAAACCCGACTTCACCTAAAACACATCGGGTTTCCGGGCTAGATTTGGGCTGGGTGTCACACTTATACTTAAGGATTTCCGGAGAAATACAATAAGTCTGAGAAGGAACTCACTCGGGTTTTAAACCGATGCCTTATACTTAAGGATAATTCAAAAATTCAATAAGTCTCGAAGGAACTCACTCGGGTTTCAAACCGACGCCTTGCAAAAGGAACTCACTCGGATTTTCATCCGATGCCCCGACTTAAGAAAGTTCGAAAAATTTTCCATAAGCGTTGAAGTGTTGAAGGACCCACACGAATTTTCATCCGATGCCTTATAGTTGGATCTTGTTCTTGAATGTGGTGTATGATGCCCCCCAATCAAAAGATAGTTTGTTGAAAGCCAAAAATTGCATTGATTGAGTTGAAAATGATTACATCACGAACAAAATTGAAATCATCCTCAAGGATAAAACTTTTTGAGATGCCTAGCATTCCACGAACGATCCAACTCTTTCTAGGAATCTATGTTCTTTAGCTTGTAAGCTCCTGAACCGACCGGTTTCACAACCATATAGGGTCCTTCCCAGGAAGGGTCCAACTTTCTTTGGTGACGCGGGTCGGAAGCTAGGGTGTTTCTCAACACCAAATCTCCGGCTAAGTACTGACGATTCTTCACTCGAGTATTATAATGAGACGCTATCCTTCTTTGATAATGTTGAGTTCGTGCTATTGCCTTTGCTCGAACTTCGTCCAACAAATCAAGACTATCAAGCAGTCCTTGTTCATTTGCTTTTTCCTCGAACTCACAATCCCGTAACGTCCCCGCCATTATCTCCACAGGTGCCAATGCTTCGGATCCATATGCCAACCTGAATGGAGTTTCTCCTGTAGGTGTTCGAACCGTAGTTCTATAAGCCCACAATACATTATGTAGTTCTTCGACCCAAGAAGCTTTGTCAGCTTCGAGTCTTCTCTTTATTCCTTCCAGTAGTGTTCGGTTAGTAACCTCTACCTGGCCATTGCTTTGGGGGTATGCCACCGAGGACATACGATGCTCGATCATATATGTTCCACGGAATTGCTCAAATTGTGGACAAGTAACCGAGTACCATGGTCGGTGACAATTATCTTTGGAATCCCAAAGCGATATATGATTGATTCAAGCACAAATTTCTCCACTTTTTTCTCAGTAATTGTCGCCGATTAATCGGCTTCTACCCATTTTGTGAAGTAATCAATTGCTACTATCGGATATTCCCGTCCGCCCGATGCCTTGGTGAATTTGCCCATGATATCAATTCCCCACATTGCAAAGGGAATGGGATTTAGAATTGAAGTCATAATTTCCAGTTGGGCGCTTCGATCTTTGTAGCATGAATTTGTGACAGTTACTACATCGACGAACGTAGTCCATAGCAGCCTCTTGGATCTTAGGCCAATATAACCCAAGTCTTAGAATTTTGTGGGCCAGGGCTCTGCCACCCATGTGAGCGCCACAAATTCCTTCATGAACCTCAGCCAAAGCTGATTTTGCTCCTTCGGGGCCTATACATCTCATAAGGGGTCCAGCATAGGATCTTTTGTATAGTCTCCCATTCTAAATGACAAATCTAGCTGATCGAATCTTGATCAACCTTGCCTCTACTGGATCCTCGGGTAACTTGTCATCTCTTAGATATTCGATTATTGGATCCATCCAAAGAACGTTCGCTTCAATATAAGAAATTTCTTTCTCATGATAACTTGGAAAAGTTACCTCTTCAATGTAGACCGAAGGGTCTAGATTCTTTTCCTTGGCATTGGCTAGTCGGGATAGCTCATCTGCCATTGAATTTTCATTCCTCGAAATCCTGAGATATCTTCAAATTCGAAATTGGTTCTGAAATGCCTGCACTATCTCCCGATATTTTTGCAAGCGTGGTTCTTTAATGCCATACTCCCCCTAGACTTGGTTGACTATAAGTTGAGAGTCACTATAAATAGTAACATCTGCGATAGCTAATGCCTTTGACAACCGAAGTCCTGCTATCAGGGCCTCATATTCCGCTTCGTTATTACTTGCATCAAATGCGAATCTCAAAGCATATCGAATATTAAATCCTGCTGGACTTTTTAATAGAATTCCAGCGCCTGCTCCATCTTTATTACTCGAACCATCCACATATACCTCCCAAGTGGTTGGTATAATGGGATCCTCAATGGTGGGTTCCACTTGGTGCAGTAGTTTCTACTACAAAGTCGGCTAATGCCCGAGCCTTGATTGCGATTCCGGGCTTAAAGCTCACTTGGAACTCACTTAGCTCAACTGACCAGGATACCATCCTTCCAGACAAATCAGGTTTGTTAAGAACTTTACTAAGAGGAAAAGTTGTAAACACCTCAATTGGATGAGCCTAAAAATACGGCCTTAGCTTCCTGGCAGCCATCATGAGAGCCAGAGCCTGCTTCTCAATCTGCGAATATCTCGTCTCCGCATCTAGCAACACGTGGCTTACATAGTAAATCGGCCACTGTTTCTTATCTTTCTCCCGAACAAGTACTGCACTGACCGCCGAAAGGGATGTCGCTAGATATAGCTGTAATATTTCCCCCTTCTCTGGTCTAGACGGGATCGGTGGTTGTCCAAGTGCCTCTTTTAATTCCTCGAAAGCTTTACGGCACTCTTCAGTCCACTTTGCTTCCTTACGCCCTTCAGGTCTTTAAGTGCCTTGAAGAAAGGCAAACATTTTTCTCCGGACTTGGAGATAAATCGATTTAAGGCAAGCAACTCTCCTGTCAAACATTGTACATCCCGAACGGTTTTGGGAGCCTCCATATCAATCGAGCTTGTATTTTGGCGGGATTAGCCTCAATTCCCCTCTCGTGATACCATGAAACCCAAGAATTTGCCCGAGGAGACTCCAAAGGCACATTTTTCGGGGTTCAACTTCATTTGATGTTTCCTCGATCGAGAAAACCTCGATCAAATCTGTAATGTGATTTGCTTTTGTAAAGCTTTTCACCAGCATGTCGTCAACATATGCTTCAACATTCTTTCCTATCAGCTCTTTGAAAATCTTGTTGACGGCCCTCCGATATGTTGCTCCTGCATTCTTCGAGGCCAAAAGGCATGACCTTGTAATAATAGCTTTCACGATCAGTCATGAAAGCCGTATACTTCTCATTCTCCTTATTCATAAGGATCCGATTATACCCTAAGTAGGCATCCATGAAACTTAAAGTTTCATATCCTGCGATAGCATCTATCAAGAGGTCAATCCGAGGCAACGGGTAGCAATCTTTTGAGCAAGCTTTGTTTAGATCCGTGTAGTCGTACACATCCTCCACTTCCCATTCGCCTTTTTCACCATCACCACGTTGGCCAACCAAGTTGGGCACTCGATTGGTTCTATGAAACCAGAATTCTTAAGTTTTTCAACTTCGTTCCGAACGGCTTCATACTTTTCAATAGAAAAATTTCTTCTTTTCGTATCCACTGGTTTCGCCTTAGGGTCTATCCGAGTTTGTGCTCTGCAATGACCCGATCGATCCCGAGCATGTCCTCGGCAGACCATGCGAATACATCTTTATTCGTTGAAGAAATAACTTCAACTCATCTTTAAACTCTTCCAATTGTTCGGACCCGATATAAGTAATCTTTTTCTCATCCTCGGTACATAGCTGGATTTGCTCCAGTTTCTCCACTGGTTCGGGCCTTTGCATCTCTGTCTCTTCCCGATCATCTCGAACTTCTATGGGGAGGCCAATAACCTTCCTCAGACCCTCCTTGTCTTTTAAATAGGCAACATAACACCGCCGAGAGATCTTCCGGGTCGGAGGAGACTTGACCGATTCCCATATCGATCGGGAATTTTATCTTCAGTGCTTTGTCGAAACAATAGCACTTATCTTGGATAAAGATGGTCGCCCGAGAATCATATTATAGGCTGGTAGTTCTCAAACCACCAAAAAATTGATTCGGACAGTTGTTTCTTTAGGAAAACTTCCAATGGAAAGATCCAACTGAACCGATCCTTCCGCTACTGCAGATGACCCTGCAAAGCATATAGGTGTGTAGATGAAGGTTTCATCAAGTCCTGATCCACCTTCAATTTTTGATACACTTCGTAAGAAATTAGGTCAGCTGCAGATCCTGTATCAATCAATACTCTATGCACTTCCCGCCGTGCAATCTCTACCTTGATGACTATAGCATCATCATGAGGTAAACAAACGTCTCTTTCGTCTTCTTTGCTAAAGGTGATAGAATCTTCACCATTCAGCTTCTTCCGCTTCTGCGCCTCTCCGAATTCAACAAATTTGGATTTTGTTTTCAGACTCCGGAATGATTCGCTCTGGTCCCCCGAAGATGGTAAGGATGGGTGACCGAGGAGCAGCTTCAATCACCTCCTTGCCTTTTTTAGACTTCGGGGCCTCCCTCGATCGTTCTGAACTAACCGAACGATCCCTTTTAGGAGCAGCCGCACGTGACCCACGTGGCTCCTCCCTTCTCCCGCTAACAAATCGGCAGATGTCCCCGAGATATCAATCTCTCAATATCCGCCTTCGATGACGACATTCATTAGTGTAATGACCATAGTCCTTGTGGAATCGGCAATACTTTTCCCGATCCCGTTGCTCTCCGGGTTTCAAAAGAATTTTAGGCGGCCACTTCAAAATATTTTTTCTTTTGAGGATATTCAAAATATCGGCCCGAGGAGCATTCAATGGAGTGTACTCACTTCTACCGGGGGATCTTTGGCGCCAAGGTTGGGATTTTCCAACCCGATCGCGAACATTCTTCTTTGGCTTTCGCTCGCTCAGAGTCTTTTGTTCCTTATTGGAGACTTTATTATCTCCTTGGCGCTCATCTAGAATCTCCATGACTTCAGCCGCTTTCGGCATCTCCGTACCAACTCAAGCATAAGTCGTGGGTATATCCCGTAGTAATAACTCCAGGAGTTTCCGATTTGTGAGTCCTGTGAATAGAGCGGCTCGGCTACTTGTTCATCCAAGTTTTCTATCTCCATCGTCACTTTGTTGAATCTTTTCGTAAACTCTTTGATCGATTCATTCTTTCCTTGTTTGACAAGAAACAAGGTTTCTTCCGTTTTCTTGACCTCGTATCCCACTCGGAATCGCCCTATGAATTGGCGCGCCAATTCGTCAAAGTTTACTATCCTTCCCGAGGGGAGGTTAGAAAACCACTTTTGTGCCGCTCGGTTAGAGATGAACCGAAAACCCGCATAAAATTTCATCGAATTACCCGAAACTCGCCATGGTCGCGTTGGTAATAGCTGATGTGAGCTGTTGGATCTCCGGAGCCATCGAATGTTGAGAATGTAGGCAAACGAGAGTTATGGGGAAACCGATATCCCACAATTGGCTCAGCAAAAGGAGTCTTCCAAATGACTGAGTAAATATCCTCAGTTATTCTTCCCTTAGCCAACTGCCCTAACTTCTCATTGATGTTGGCCAATTCTTGACCAATCTGGGTCGGGTGATCTTCAGCAATACGATCACGACCTCGATTAACACGATCATTACGTGCTACCTGATCATCACGAACAGCCCGTCCTTCACGAACGTTTCTCTCGTCACGAACTGCTCGATCATCACGAACGGTTCTTCTGACAGCGGGTGAGTGAGTTCTTACCCCTGTATCCAACCTTGTATTTGAATCAGTTGTACTCTCTTGTGGTCTGTCGAACCGATCGCCTCGCCTTGGTTGATCATCAATCCTCCGAAGTCCTCGGTCTCCTTCATGGAAATTCTGATCAACATTCCGGTCTTCAGCCATTCTTTGGTCACGTGGCAATGCACGTCTCCCTGAATCGTGTTGATCAGGTTCTTGTGGTAAAACCACTCATCTGGTGAGCACGCGGAGTGCTTGGCTTACCTCCAAGAGTTGAATCTTTACCTGATCCAATTGATCTTGGATTGTATCAGGAGGAAGATTACGTCCTCCCTGGCCATTGTCCACCTCGATAGGATTTTGGCTTTCCTAGGGAATATCTGGATTATTCACCCCAGGTATCTGAACACCAGAATTGCGTTGTGCAGCGGCTGCTGCGGCTGCTGATCTAGTCACCATGGCTTTTTCAAGTCTTTCCCACAGACGGCGCCAATTGATGCGTTCAAAATCTGCTCAGCCCTTGGATCTCTACGTGATGTCCTGCAAAACGAAAGCGTCAGATGTGGCCCGACCGTTGGGGTCGGGAGTCCACCTCCGAAGGCTAAGTCAGTTGATGAACTTAATCACAAACGGCTCTGCTAGGAGCACAGAGCTAATGAATGAAGAAACGGGAAAGGTGATCTAGATAGCGGAACGCCGATAGTTTGGATCTATCGGTATGTATCCGAACCCGAGTCTCAGATAGTATTCTTTTTGATCGATTGATCCGTCCCTCACCTTGTATGGTAGTGAGGTTTATATAGAGTGTACCTTCGAATCTCCTTCGTTGGATGCACTCGAGCCTTCTTCGGGTAGTCGTTGGATCTTATCCATGAGATCCGTTGAGCGATAGACTTCTACTAGTTTGGACTAGTAGAGGACTCCTGAGATAACCGTTAGGTTATGCGATGGTTATCCCTTTGATGATGATTATCCGCAGCCGTCAGTTTGAGTCTGCTGTCATCAGGGTGATTACCCTAATCCATAAGTAAGATTAGGGCACGCTTGCAGCCGAATAAGCTTTCTTCTTCAGCAAGCCATCTTCCGGATCCGGTTCGCTCGGGAGCGATTCGGTTTTCTCTGTCTCGACCGGGGTCGAGGGTCGGACCAGGTATGAACCCGGTCTGATCATAAACTCTCCATATCAATTTGTTACAAACAAAACTTCTTTTTCAACATCTTATTCTTGAGAATTAAAAGAGATGAGCAACAGACTTCAAAAGAAGAGAGAGAGAACGGAGCTCCAGCGAACAAAGGCTAAACTATGCTTCTTCAAGTCCTAGATCTGGGTTTGCCGACTTCTGCATGTTTTCTCCCTTCTCTGTTCTACTGATTTCTAAGTCTTCCAAGTCGATTGTAGGGACTTGGGTCATAATCCGCTCAATTCAAAGCCAGATCTTCTCAATTTCAGTCCACAGTCAGATCTTCACTATTGACACAGATTGATGGTGCATCGGATCAAAGTGTCATCCTTTCTTGTTACAACTCAAATCGGCAGTTATAGGCAGATCCATCCGTTGAAGTAATTATGCACAATCTCCTCCTCACCATGCTTATGCACTGCATGGTCTTCTCCGCTCATCGAGTGCATGCAGTAGCTAAAGCTGCTAGGAGACACGTTCTCATTTACTAAGCTACTCTATCTCAGCACCGTTTCACTGTATGGAAGCAAAGTGGCTTCGTTGCATCATCTACTCAGAAAGTAGTCAAACTTTGTTTCTCAGTATGACTTATTCACAAGATCGTTTGCAGGCACTTTGTGAGAATGATGGTTGGCATAATTTCAGTCTTTATTCTACTGTTTGTCTTATTTATTGTCATCTGAAAACAGTATGGACAACACAGCAACAACAAGGATGTCTTTTCATCTTGTTGTAATAAGTACAGGGGTATTTTAGTCTTTCCATAGGTTTTGGGATTGGCTTTGTCTTATTGATTTGTTTAAGCAGTATGATAGTATTTTTACTATCTCTATTTGTATACAAGATTTGGGGGTTAGGGTTTTATCAATTCATTCGATTAAACACTCTCTCTCACCTCTCGTTCTTTTTTTCTCTCCTCTCCTCTCTGGTTTCGGTTTCTGGTTTCTTGAAGAAACCGAAAGGTTGCTGGTTGCTGTGCTTGAAGCTGCTAGATACAAGAGTAATGAAGCATGATCGGTTGAAGCTTGCTTGCTTCTGAAGGCTTGAGAGAATCTCTGGTATATGTTGATTCGGTTGCCTTGAAGAAAAGGATTGGAACTCTGCTGTAAACAGGTGCTTTCGTTCTTGTTTAGTTAATCATTTTCTTGTCTCATGCTTGGGCTCTTGTTGGGTAGATATCATAGTGCTGTAACCACCTTCTCTATTATTTGAAGATTGCATGAGCTTGGTGAGAGCTCATCTCATCCTTGGATGTAGGTCACTGACTGAACCAAGTAAACCCTGTGTACTGTCTGTTTAATTCTTTCTTCTTTATTGTTCTTGGTGTTTATCCGCTACGTAATGGTTAGAATTCCTAACACATCTCTTCTTGTCATTCCATGCTACTAGCAACTGTTACTCTTTGGCTATCGAAATCAGGCTTGGCTTGGTTAGTTAGCTGCGACGAACATACCCAGATCTCTTACCCATCAGATGGTTTATCAAGTGTGTGTACACAATTGTTGAATTCTCCATCTACGGCAGCAATATTTCAAACATCTTTAAGTGGTTTCTCTATATCTTCGACGAATGGAAGATTGCATGTTCATGCAATTTTCAAGAGCTAGTGAATCTATGAGTTTCTTCACTTTATCTTTTCTCTATATCTTCATCAAATACAAGCTACGACATCACAAACTCAAGGTGAAACTGAAGGTAGTGAATTATGGGGTTCTGATCTTCACTATAATCTGAAGCTTTGCATTATGTGGTGTGAAGCACTTAAAGCTATGTATTCTCCTCGCTGTTCATCATCCTCTTATTTGCCTCTCTCATCTGATCGGCTAGCAACTGACTTTGCTAAGCATGAACTCCTGCTCGTCCAATGGAGAAAGTTTATTAATCCAGTGGTCAGCTGACTGTTATCGAGGAGAATTTTGAGTACACTCAAGCTCTAATCTATGCTCATCTGCCTTCTTCAAGTTTCTTTCACGAGAAGGGGAAAGGCTCACCCAAATCTTCCTTAGAGTCCATGAGGCATTATTCATCTTCTCGAACTTCACCATCTTTAACTGTAGATGATGTCCATATGTCTCAGCTGATATCAGCTAAGGGTCTGCATGCAATTATCTTGGCTCATTTCCCCTCCTCAAGTTCTTCATCGGATTCTAGCGAAGGTAAAAGAATTTCTCACTCAGTGGAACTGTTTTGTAAGAGAAAGTTAGAATTGCATGCACGTTTGGTTAATGCATCCATGAATTCTCATGAGTCCGGGTGGAAAAAACTTAGAATGGATGATACCACTTTATCTCACCAAGTGTTCGAGGCTATGATGGCCAGCCATGAAGCGCCATCCGATGAAAAATGAATGGTTTAATGTTGAATTGTAGGGGATTGGGCCGATCCTCTATACAAAGTGAAATCCATGCTTTAGTTCTAAAGCATCGGCCATCTTTTGTTTTTCTTTCAGAAGTTAGGTCAGTTTCTATTGACATCAGCTTATTTTGTAAAAAGCTAGGTTTCTCTAAGTGTGTATCGGTGCCTCCTGAAGGCAAAGCTAGTGGTTTAGTTTTTTGTTGGTGTGATAATATAGCAGTTGATGTGGTGTGGTTCTCTTCGTGGTGTGTTCATCTTATTGTTGGGGATTCAAATAACTTATCCTATCTAACTTGTGTGTATTTAAGCTCACACCATCATATCCAAAAGTATCAGTGGCAAACTCTTACAAATATGGCTTCATTCATTGATAAACCGTGGGCCATTGGTGGAGATTGGAATTCCTATTTGGACAGGAATGATCGACAAGGGGGTCGGGCCCTTACTGCTAATGATTTGTTCCCATTTTAGTCTTTCACTCATGAATTTGGCTTGCTTCAAGTTCCATATATAGGCAGCAAATTTACATGGTCTAACAAGCAAAAAGATACTCATCATATTGAGGGACTTCTGGACAGAGTAATGTGTAATATGGAGTGGCTAACACAGTTCCCAGATGCTAATATTGAGCATATCTCAGTTCCCCACTCGGATCACAAAGCATTATCTCTCAAGATGCCTGATGCAGGATTACAAAACAGGCCTTTCAGATTTGAATCTTTTTGGATTCAGGAAGAAACATATGTTGAACTCCTTCACCAATCCTGGGCCATTCCAGTTTCTGGTTCCTCTTCATACATTCTAAAAAGGAAGTTGTCAAGATTAGCCTCATTCCTAAAGCTCTGGAATAAAACAACAGTGAAACGCCTTGAAATCAGAGAGGAAGCCATCAGAACTTCTATTGCAGCTCATTAATCTGTAGCCCTGGATGATATGGATGAGAGTTGGTATGTGGAGGAAAAAAGAAGGGTGGCTATTCTTAGACACAACCTATAGCAGCTATCATAGAAATGGAGACAAAAATCCCGACTTGATTGGCTACAGTATGGAGACCGTAGTACCCGCTTTTTTCACCAGAGTACCATGGTTTGTAGGGCCAGAAACAAGATCAGGCAGCTATCTCATCATGGTTTAACCCTCATGGATCATGGAGACATAGCATCAGCATTTCAACATCATTTTAAGCAATTATTTTCTTCGGCCCAAATTACAACTTCAATCTCATATTTTGCACCCATTGCTAATCAGGTGTCAGAAGAGGACAAATCTTGGTTGGTTCGCCCTTTCACCATTGAAGAAATTAAAGCGGCAGTCTTTGATATGAATGGCCTGATCTCCAGGTCCTGATGGGTATCCTGGTCTTTTCTATCAGCATGCGTGGGAGTCAGTTAAATTAGATGACGAGGATATGGTATCTCAATTTTATCATTCAGGTACTTTTTCCTTATCACATAATCATACTTTCATTACTCTCATTCCTAAGACTGAAGGCCTGCAGGGGGTGGGTGATTTTAGACCAATTAGCTTGTGCAGTTCGAGCTATAAAATTATCTCTAAGTTGTTGGTAAATAGGTTGAAACATATTATCCCCCAATTGGTTTCATTTCAGCAGAATGGTTTTGTCAAAGGAAGACATATTCAGGATAATATCTAATTGCCCATGAAATCCTTACTAAAATTTAGACACAAAAAGAGGAAAAAAGGACTTATGGCAGTCAAACTTGATATGAGCAAAGCATATGATAGACTGGATTGGGGTTTTCTTCATCAAGCCTTATGCTCTTATGGCTTCCCTCCCAAATGGATAGATTGGATAATGTTTTGTGTTAAAACAGTCAAATATTCATTACTGGTGAATGGGTCCATTTCTGGCAGTATCACTCCTTCTAGAGGGCTTCGCCAAGGAGATCCGCTTTCCCCCTATCTGTTTATCTTATGTGCTGAACTCCTTTCTTCTCACTTGGAAATTGTGGTATCACAGAGGAAATTACATGGTATTTCCATAGCACAAGGGGGTGAAAGACTTTCACATCTTGCCTTTGCGGATGATATTATCCTTTTTGGTCATGCCACAAAATCTGAGGCAAGAACTTTCGGCCAAATCCTTCAGCAGTACTGCTCCCAATCAGGGCAAGAGCTCAATGTACAGAAAACCAGGGCACATTATAGTCCAAGTACTTCAGCAAGCATGAAGAGGATTCTATCCACTCACTTTCACATTACCCCAATGTCAGAATTGGATATATATCTAGGCATTCCTCTTTTTACTGGGAAATTAAAGAAAAAACATTGTGACACTTTGATAGCGCGTGTGTCTCAACGCTTGCAAGGATGGAAATCGAAGCTCCTCTCTTCTTTTGGTAAAGCAATTCTCATTCAATCTACTATTGCAGCTTTACCTTCTCATTTTATGTCTTGCTTCAAGTTGCCTACAACAACTGTGATGGATATTGAAAAATATATGCGAAATTTCTATTGGTCTAATGGAGAAAAACAACATGTTCATACGGTGGATTGGAAAACTATATATTCTCCAAAATCTGAAGGTGGACTCAATATTCGAAACCTTCAAGCTTTCAACCTAGCACTTCTGTCTTGAAAGGCATGGGAACTCTTTCATCATCCTTCATCCCTTTGGGGAAGACTTAGGATGCATAAATATTGCAGGCATCACTCCTTCTTAGAAGTCCAGCCTCAATCTTTGGATTCATGGGGATGGAAATCCATTCTGATGAGCCGCGATCTTGTTTAGCAGGGCTTGTTTTTCCAAGTAGGTAATGGTGAACTTATCAATCCGTGGACTTCGAATTGGATCCCTGATACTCTCTAGGATGTGGGCTGTTATCCATTTGCCACCACGGGTCCTTCCTCTGTTGCTCAATTGATTGATCAGCGTACTCATACATGGAATTGCGATCTCCTACTGTCATGGTGGCCTTGCCAAGTGGTGGACAAAATTATGAACATTGTTGAGAAAGTAGATTGTGGTAGAATGGCTTATTGATCCATGATCACAAGCCCTCTATTTATAATTAAGTGGAAAGTAGACTATTACAAGGAATATAATTTTACATGAATGCAAACTCTAATTTAACTCCTATACAAACTCTTATTAGATTCCTAATAGAATCCAACACTCCCTCTCAAGTTGAGGCATAGATATTAGTCATGCCCAACTTGCCTATAATAGGAAGGAAATCTCTTTCTTTCAAACCCTTAGTGAAAACATCTGCTACTTGGTCTTCAGATCTTACAAAAGACATACAGATAAGCCCTTGTTCCAACTTTCCTTTGACAAAAAACCTGTCAATTTCAATGTGCTTAGTTCGATCATGTTGCACTGGATTATTAGCAATACTAATAACAGACTTGTTGCCACAATATAACATCATAGGGTTTGGAACTTGACTCTAATATCTTGCAGCAAGCCTTTCAACCATAGTAGCTCACAAACTCCACGAACCATAGATCTATATTCAGCTTCGGTACTAGATAAAGCTACCACATTCTATTTCTTACTTCTCCAAGTAACTAGATTACCTCCAACCTGAAATTGACTTCCTGTCTGGAGATCCAGCCCAGTCCGCATCAGTGTATGTTTCTACTTTTAGATTATCGGTGGGTGATAGAAGTATTCCTTTTCCAGGAGTTCCTTTCAAATACTGTAGTATTCTGGTAACAACCTTCATATGAGCTAAATATGGATCATGCATGAATTAGCTCACTATTCCTACAGCATAAGCGATGTCTGGCCTGGTGTGGGACAAGTAAATAAGCTTCCCTACCAGCCTTTGGTATCTTCCTTTATCCACTGGTTCTCCCTCTTTTTCTTTAAGTTTAGCTCTAGCTTCAATAGGGGTATCAACTGCTTTACACCCCAACATTCCCACTTCTAATAATAGATCTAGGACATACTTTCTTTGGGATAGGAATATACCTTTATTTGATCGAGCCACCTCAATCCCTAAGAAATACTGTAACTTCCCTCGATCTTTAATTTCAAATTCTCTGCCAAGAAAGTCTTTCAGCTTTTGAATTTCTTCACCATCATTCCCTGTGATGACAATATCATCTACATAAACAATGAGAAGTGTGATGCTAGTATCTGACTTCTTGACAAATAGTGTATGATCAGCATTGCTTTGCTTGTACCCAATAGAAGTCATTGCCTTTAGAAGGCGTCCAAACCAACATCTAGGAGACTATTTTAACCCATATATTGACCTCTTCAACCGACAGACTTTCCCTGCAGTATTGTCATCAGAAAAACCATGTGGGATTTCTATATAGACCTCTTCTGCTAACTCCCCATGTAAGAAGACATTCTTTACATCTAGTTGGTGCAAGTTCCAGTGTTTGTTCACAGCTACAGACAACAGAACTCTGACAGTATTTAGTTTCGCAATAGGGGCAAAGGTCTCCTGATAATCAATCACATAGGTCTGGGTAAACCCCTTTGCAACTAGTCTAGCTTTCAACTTGTTGAATGATCCATCCATATTTTGTTTAACCACAAATACCCATTTGCAGCCCACTGATTTTTTTCCTGGAGGAAGTGTAATCAGCTCCCAAGTGTCATTTTTCTTCATTGCCTGCATTTCCTCTACCATAGCTTCCTTCCATCTCTTATCAGCATAGGCTTCCTGCCAACTTTTAGGAACAGATACAGAACACAGAGAGGATATAAAAGCACGGTAGGAGTCAAACAAAGAGTTATAAGAAACATATTTAGCTATGGGATGTTGAGTATAAGATCTGACCCCTTTTCTAACAGCAATAGGAAGATTGGAAGAAGATACCTCAGTAGAATCTGATTCTGGAGCAGGAGACTGAAGTGGTAACGTATCACCTTTCTCCACCTGCTTTAGCCGGTTGTATTTCTTCCTCTGATAAGTCTGCACCTCCTTATTCTGGTCAATCTGGTTTTGAAAGACCCCAACAGTGTGTTTCACAGGAGTGGTCTCCCCCTGGCTAGGTTCTTCACAGGGTTCAGAAATCGAAGGGGGAGGATTAGAGTCCCCAGGTATACTGGCCAAAGTCTACCCCTGGTCACGAAACTCTTCTGGGACTATTAAGTTGTGTTGGTGTGTGATAGGAAGATCTAGAGTTGGAAACAACACCTCTCCTCTAGGAATCTCCCCCTGGAGAGGTGTATAGTAAGGGCAAGACTCATTAAAAATTACTCCATGGATACAATGGTTTTCCTGGAAGGATGATGATGACATTTGTACCCTTTCTGAGTAGCAGAATACCCCAAAAATATGTAGCGTAGATCGCGGGGAGCCAGCTTACTCTGGTGGGCTGTGATTTTGGCATAACACACACATCCAAAAACCTTTGGGGGAATAACAAAAGAAGAGGCTCCCTGAAGAATCTCATTAGGACATTTAAAACCAAGTATCCTACTGGGCATCCTATTCATAAGGTAAGTAGCAGTGAGAATAGCGTCACTCCAGTATTGGTCAGGGACATTCATAGAAATTATAATGGAACGGGCTATCTCTAAGAGATGCCGATTCTTCCTTTCGGCAACCCCACTTTGGGCAGCCGTATCAATGCAACTGGTCTGATGTATTATGCCAGAATCAGAGAGATATCTTTGAAATTCACCATCAATATACTCTGTGCCATTGTCATTGTGAAGGATCTTCACAGTGGCATTGAACCGAGTTTTAATCATATTATGAAAGTCACGAAAACATCGGAAAACCTCATTTTTTTTTGTTTTAAAAGATAAATGCATGTAGAACGAGAGTGACAATCAATAAAAGTAACAAAGTACCTATGGCCAGTAATAGACACACGTCGGCAGGGACCCCACACATCAGTATGAATTAGCATAAAAGGAATAGGTTTTCTATTATGAAGAGAAAGTAAATAAGTAGAATGAGTCTATTTTGCAAAAATGCAGGCTTCACAAAAAAAATTATTTTCAGTATAAGAAGAAACCAAATCAGGAAGTATTTTCTTAAGAGTTCCTAGAGGGGGGTGACCTAGCCTACGGTGCCACTGATGAAGGTCTGATATTACTGATGGACCGGATTAGAAGATGTACTCAAAGCAGACATAGATTCTCCAATCGACTCGAGCAAATAAAGTCCATTGTCTAGTTTACCACGTCCAATCTCCTTCCCCGTGACCAGATCCTGGAAGACACAGTAAGATGGGAAAAAAGTCACTTTACAATTCAAGTCATGTGTAAGACTACTGATAGAGAGCAAGTTAGTAGAGAAAGAGGGAACATGTAAAACCTTAGACAAAGAAAGTGATGGAGAATGCTGAATGGGAGCCATCAGCAATTCGAACTTTATCCTTTCCAGAAGTTGGAGAATATTGTAAGAAAGAGGAGGATAAACCTGTCACATGATATGTAGCTCCTGTATCAATGATCCAAGGAGTAGAAACTGAAGAAGCTTGAAAGCTTGTAAAGGTTTTACCTGAAGTAGCAAGGTAGGTGTTGGTATGGGTAATAGAGGAAGCAGTGGTCAAGGCTGTACCATCAATAGTTGTCATGTTGACAAAATTATCTGTAGTTCTTCAGTCTTCACCCTTTCGAAGTAACAGAAATGTTGCAGAATGCAATAGCCAAACAACCCAAACAGATCTACTTTTTTTCTTTCTTCTTCTTCTTCTTTTTGTGGAAATTACAAACACGTCCCTAGAAAAGCTGAAATCACAAGTCCCTGGAAAAGATGAAATTACAAATAGGTCCCTAAAACTACTTGAATTTACAAATAGGCCCCTATAATTATCTGAATTTACAACTAAACCCCTAAAATTATGGGAATTTACATGTAGGTTACTGGGAAAAAGTAAATTTACCAAAGAAGTCCCTCAACCATCGTATTCTGTTTCTTCCTTTCTTTTTTTTTTTTTTTCCTTTTTTTCTGGGCAAATAGAATGGTAGCTGAGGGAGAAAATAAACTAGGTATGATTCGATACAAGTTGGGGCTTGATTCGATACAAGTTAGGAATTGATTCAAGGTTCGAAAGAAAGAATTAGATGAAAAAAAAATTTGACGGAGACGAAGAGTTTCAGAAGAAAAAAACCAAAGAAAACTCACTGTGATTATGATCGATATTCTGCGATTTGGGTGTGATTAGACGATCGATATGCTGCGATTCTGACAAGCGATGGACCATAATTGTTTGTATTCTGCGATTTTGAGGAAAACTGTGTTGGCTGCGAGTATATTCTTGGAGTTGGAAGCAGCAGTTGCAGAAGCAAGAATTGCAGAAGCAGCAACCAATAGCTGTGAATATGTTATTGACATAGGAAGCAGCAGCAGTAGTGCAGCAAAGTAGGAGCAGCTTTTTCTCTTCTGGTTTCCTCTTTTTTTCATTCTTTGTTCTTCCCTCGAGACGGTACTGAAAAAAATTGCCGGCAGCGACAAGTTTAGTAACATGAGGTTTGCAATGCAGTAGCTACAGGCAGCGGTGGTGGTGGTTCTCTTCTTCTCTCCGTCAAACCCAATTGCAATGGTTTGTGATGGATTTGAAAGTTTGAAGAAAAGGAAAAAAAAAAAAGATCCTAATCGAACTTAGGCTCTGATGCCATGTTGAGAAAGTAGATTGTGGTAGAATGGCTTATTGATCCATGATCACAAGCCCTCTATTTATAATTAAGTGGAACGTAGACTATTACAAAGAATAGAATTTTACATGAATGCAAACTCTAATTTAACTCCTATACAAACTCTTATTAGACTCCTAATAGAATCCAACAAACATCAGCTTCCTCAATTGGATATGCCTGATCGCACTATTTGGCAATGGACAACATCAGGAATTTTCACAGTGAAATCTGCCTATAGACTTGCATGTGTACAATTGAATTGTCCAAGGGTTCTATCAGCAGGCGCATCCCCATGGCGAAAATTTTGGCAACTATCGCTCCCCCCAAGGGCCATTCATTTTCTATGGAAGTTATTGCATCAAAAACTTCCTACGACAGATTTACTTGTCCATCGGGGTTGTTCGTGCTCTGAAGAATGCTTGTTCTATGGTGATCAGGAATCCTCTCCCGACCACATTTTCCTCCGTTGCTGGTATGCAAGGCAAGTCTGGAGTGATTTGCAGTTTCATGAACTGCTTTCAGCTTGCACCATCAGGGAAACGGTTATTCAGTTTATCATGTCCACACAGAGCCACGACACTAGTGATAAGACCCTTCATATCCTGCTAGCATTATGGCTCCTATGGAAATCTTATACTACTAATATCACAGCGAGTCACACAACTCAGCATTCTCAACTTAGTTTCCTGATATGGAAGGGCTTGCAGTTTTACAGTAGAAAAAAAGATACAAATTTTGGCCCATCCACAACTATGAAGGTTATTAAATGAGTATGTCCTCTTCCAAATACTATCAAAATTAATGTAGATGGCTCATTTTTTAAGGAGAAAAATCTAGTTGGTTTTGGTGGAATTGTGCGAAATTTCCAGGGCAAGATGATACTTAGTTTTGGAAGTGGCTCTTCAGCCCATGATGTCCTAACTCTAGAGGCTCTAACAATGCGCAGAGCCATGCTATGGGCCAAAGACTTCAACTTGAATTCCGTTGCCTTAGAAAGTGACAACCAAGCACTCATCTCCATCCTTCAAAAGCAGCCCTCAAAGGTACCATGGAAGATATTTCCTATCATCTCTGATATTCGAAGGATGGTGGCAAATTTTGAATGTATCTCATTTACACATGTGCTTAGGGAAGCTAATTTTGTAACTGATGCTTTGGCCAAGGAAGGGGCGTTAACATAGGAAACTTTCTTATATGTACACACACCCCCTGATCATCTTAGATGGTTAATGTTGTATGATGTTGTAATCGTGGTTTTTCTTTATAATAAAATATTTTCTTCATAAATAAAAAAAAAAGAATTAAAAGATAAATTAATTTTTAAAAAGGGGATTTTTTGGGGTAATAAAAGTAATAGAAGTTCAACTCATATTTTAAAGGTGCCATTTAAAAGTCATGCGGCATATCCATTTCAAGTCTCAACACCAACTTTTGCTCTAAAATGACTTAAACAATCCAAAAAGGCCAAACTTTTGGTCTTCTTTATTTTTCATAAATGTGGGTATGCTTGGATTATATATAGAGTATGTTTGGTTGCAACAAGAATAAAAAAGAGACCGAAAGTAAAGTGTAAGTGCAATGAATATTTTTTCCCTTTGATGTCATTTTGTTGTAAATATAATAAAGTAAAATTAATTTTGCCAAGTTGTTTACTTGACTATGCAAAGTCTTTTAAAATTTGTAAATCAATATATTATAAAGTAATGTATTACACTAAAAACATCACATTCCTTGGTAATAAACCCACATTTTACATATATCAAACTTGTACTCCTGTTTTGTGGCAAATCTTTCGCTTGAATACTGTATCCTTTATTTTTATTTTAAATATCATATTTTTTATATAACTTTTTTACTCAATTTTTCACAAATTTTGGCATCCTTATATATATATATATATATAAGGATTTATTTATTTATTTAGATGTGTAAAATCAAATCAAATCAAGAAAGAAATTTAATGTGAGCGACTCCACCATTACCAAGCCTCTTTGCCTCGGATTTTTGTTTGCGCCTACATGAATATCGTCCCTGCTGATATCCATGCAGGCGCCAAAATCTGACACCTGTCCACGTTGGAATCTGACGGTTCAAGTAATCAAGGATATTTTAAAAGGTTTTAAAATTTGCAAACTCATCATTGTAATTATGTAAATTCACAATTTGAAACACAGGTAATTCAGCTCAACAGAATGAGACTTCATTCAAATCTAAACCCTAATCATCAAGAACTTGTTGCCCTCGTCTTCAATGACCCAATCTTGCTGACCTTCAATTCTTCTTTTTGGAGATTTGATGGGATGTGTAGTATGTAGGGAAAGAGATTTGGGAATCTTTAAGAAGAAGAAAAATGACATTCTAATTGCTGAACTTGAATTGGGGATTTTTTTCACTAATCAATATAAAACATAACCTCTCCTTGTCCTTTATGCTGTTGGTTTCAATTTTATTCATTATTCTTTTTTCTTTCATTCTCCCTTGTTTATTCTTGGAACTAGATTATGGTGAGTTGTGAGGCTGTTAGTGTTAGAATGGGGGTTATAACCTTAGAATTTTTGACCTTTAAATCCAACTCAATAAATAACTAAATATGCTAGACCATGGATTACTTGTTCTTGCTAGTTTATTGTACTTTTAGATTTTAGTCATCTGCAAGTATTCTCCACATTGCTGGTCTAGTGATGACTACATCATTCCAAAACTCAACCCATTCAAGCGTTCTGCCACCACCAGCTCTGCCAGTTTCATCTTTGGTGATGTTTGCTTGGGTCTGACAGAGGAATCACGAAAAGAGATTGGATGAGACGACGGCAGCAAGATGTGAATGCTTAGGGTTTAGATTCGAACGAAGTTTCGTTGTATTGAGGCTCAGTAATTTTGGTTTCAAATTATGAATTTAAATAATTAAAAGGATGAGCTTGTAAATTTTAAATCCTTTTAACATCTTTTTTGTAACAAAGATACTTTATATATAGGGAAATTGGGGTTGGGATCAAGGAACTTATCTTCACCGAATTCGGAATTCGATGATTTCGCCCCCCGGCGAACCGAACCCAAGGGGCGAAACGATATCTGCCGGATATCGTCGATTTTTTGGCGATATCTTGCCGAACTAGCGATATCTTGCCGGAAAATCAACACTCCCCTCTTTCAATCTTTCTCTTCTTTCTCTCCGTCAATCCAAGGGAGCTCTAGGTCTTCATCAGGTGCTGCCTTTGGTGTTGGTGGTAGTACTGTAGTAGTATGTCTTTCACCGGCGCCCAAAGGCACCACCGGCAGCAGTAGTAGCGATAGCCGTGGGAGAAGCAGTTCAAGGAGAAGAATGGAGGCGATGAAACCAAGGGTGTCTACCTGAGCCTACTTGAGCCTCGCCAAGCTTTATTATCTAGATGCAGTGACTTTCAGCGACTGCTGGCGAGAGTTCCCCCGGCCGTCCATGGTGAAGATGAAGATGAGAAAACGGAAGAGAAGAATAAATAAAACCAACCGTGAACCGTCATTCTCAGTCATTAATGAGTATGAAAGTATTAAATATTTGGTAAATCATATCCTCTGTTACCATGGGCGGAGCCAGGATTCAATATGGGGGGCCGAAGAATGGAAGTCCAGATTGGGGAAGCACTAATGCTTTTTCACCACATATATTGTGTGGGCCCTTATAAGACCCATTGGGGGTCCCACCTATGAATTATTTTATTATATTAAGGATTAAACCCACATATATTTTGTAGGGCCCACACATATTTGACAAAAATAGGTAAATGATTGATAATAATACATTTTTCCAACAAGATATATGTAAATTAAAACATCAGTACAAAAATAAATACACATGACTTCAACCCTAAAAAGTTAGATGCAAACCAAAGTTCTTTTTTTAAATAAGAGATGCAAATCAATGGTAGTTAGTTACCTTACTAACTATTGCCATTTTATTCACAATATAAAATCAAATAACAAAAAATTGCAAAAGAAATAAAAAAATATAAAATATAAAATATAAAATCAAATAAAGAATAACAAACATATGAGAAAAAAAAATAATAATAAATAAATTGAGAAACAGAAAGAGTACTTAATTGTAGAGAAGATTTTTTCCCAAATTTTCCTTAACCCTCGCTTATAGAAAGGGAATAATAAATAGGAAGAAAGAATTCTACCCAAAAAAATAGAAAGAACGGAAGAGAATAAATAAGAAGAAAAGAGGAGAGATGAGAGAATAAATAGGGATTGAAGAGTTGGTTTCTAATTAGAATTACATTTTGAGTATCTAATAAGATTTTTTTTCAAAAATTTTCCTTTAACCCATGTTTATAGAAAGAGAAGAGAATAAATAAGAAGAAAAGAGGTGAGAGAGAAGAGAGGGAGAATAAATAGGGATTGAGGAGTTAGTTTTTCATTAGGGATGACATTTATACCCATTATTTTACTTTTGAAATTTGTTTTCAGTATTGAGGGGGGGGGGGCAAATAGTGATATTTCACATGTGAGAAGAGAAAAAAGTGGATAAATAAAAGAAATTAACATAAAAATTAAAATATTAAAGGAATTAAAATAAATTTTGAAAAATCCGGGGGCCATGGCCCCCCGGTCCCTTAGTGGCTCCGCCACTGTCTATTACCTTTTTGGCATTTGAACCTCATGTCACGTGGTTCTTAAATTTACCATGAAATTGTTTAAAATAAGCACAAAAAACAAAAAACCTTAACGTAAATATGAATCTGATTTGACTAATCGACTTTTCACATATTATTTTATATACAAAAAACCTAAACTCATTGTCATACATATGTTTTGAGTTTTAATAACAATTTGGGGCAAAATATCGCCGGCGATATTTCGCCCCTTTCGCTCGGTTCGCTGGGTAGCGCATCGAGCGAATTGAACGAACTATCGTTCCTTGGTTGGGATATTACATATGCTGCCGGTAAGGATTGAACCCACAATCTCTCCACTGAGAGATGAATCGTGCATTCAAAAGTGGACAGGTGTCGGAACTTGGCAGCTGCGCGGACGATATCCTCGCAGCTGCCAGCAAAAATCCCTCTGCCTCTCTGCAATCACCAATCTTCGTATTCCACTGTTACCAAGCTTCGATCTAATGTGAGCGACTGATTTTATATCTTTGTCTCTCCTTTACTGTGAACCCTAACTTCTGAGGTAAGATTTGAACCTTTATTCTACATGCGGCTTCAGATCTTCATGCGCCTCTGCTGGAATCTTTGCAACTCTTTCCCAAGACGTATTGTTTGCCTTTTTGTTCTCAGGTTTTTTCCCCTTTTTGTTTTTAGATTTTTCATTTACTAATCTTCCAAGGAGTTCGTATGTTGTGGATTAACAAACAGTAATCCTTTTGGGAAGAATCGAAGCTTGTTTTATTTGCTATTCTGTCTCTCTCTCTCTCTCTGATTCTGAAGTTAATTTGTTTTCTTCTCTTAAAGACAATGAAAATCCCAATTTCATGGATGGGTGATTTTGAGGCAAGATTTATCTATGCTCTGCTTCTCTTACCCTTCTCCTCTAATCGCTTCCATTTTTTCTTGCAGATTTGGTAACTCATCCTGATGCGTCCAAAATCTGCTCAGCCCTTAGATCTCCTTGGAATGACCTGCAAAACGAAAGCGTCAGATGTGGCCTGACCGCTGGGGTCTGGAGTCCACCTCCGAAGGTTAAGTCAGTCGATAAACTTAATCACAAATGGCTCTGCTAGACACACAAAGCTAAGGAATGAATAACTGGAATATGATCTAGATCGTAAGCATATGAGTGTTTACGTCCAAAGGTGTGTGTATGGATCTGGTGTCCTCCTTACCTTGTAGGTAAGTAAGGTTTATATAGAGTGTACATTCGAATCTTCTTCGTTGGATGCATCTAAGCCTTCTTCGAATAGTCGTTGGATTCTAACAGTTAGATCCGTTGAGCGATAGACTTCTACTAGTTTGAACTAGTAGAGGACTCCTGAGATAACCTCACGGTTATCAATGATTATCCCTTCAATAGCGATAAGTGACAGCCGCCAAGTTGTGTCTGCCATCATTAGGGTAATTAACGTAGTCCATAAGTTGGATTAGGGCGTGCTTGTAGCTGATTTAGTTTTCTTCCTCAGCAAGTTACCTCCTGGACCCGGCTCGCTCAGAAGCGAGTAGATTCATTTCGTCTCGACCGGGGTTGAGGGTCAAACCAAGTATGAACCAGGTTCGATCATATTTCCTCCATATCACATCCCTACTTGGAGTTTGTATCGAATTGTCAATCCTCTTTTCTCTAATAAAGTTCTTAAAGAAGGCCAAATTGTTGATCAATTAGATGTGAAAGTGATCTCCATACCTTTAGACAGGTCTTCTGTTCAATACTAGACAAGGAAGAACACGAAGAGTAAACAAAATTTATGTCTTCAGCTCACTTTCTCTCTTCCTTCCTTCCTGCTCTGATTATAAATGTTATTTGGAATGCAATAAAATCCACTTTGGTGTTCTGCAAATGCGTTTTGTAAAAAGAGAATCTAGGTTTTAGAATCAGTAGTTGGTTGAGGAGAAATTGCAATTGGCTAATGAAATGAGGACACAAATTTTCCCTCTTGTGTGTTTGAATAGCAGCTTATATGTTTGGGCGCGTAGATCTTTGCGACTTTGTTGTTGAACACCCAATGATTTCCTGATTTCATGCTGGTAAATTTATTTTCCATTGTTTTGTTTTTAAGTTGGATATATTATGATAATATGATCTATGGCAGCGAATGCACTGGATTCTTTCTGCACTAGGAGGAAGGAGTGTATCTAGAATTGATCTTCTACATTTTCTCAATTGGCAATGATTCTGATGAAAGAATGTGATACGGAGAAAATATGATCGAACCTAGTTCATACTAGGTTTGATCCTCGACCCCGGTCGAGACGGAGGGAATCGACTCGCTTCTGAGCGAGCTGGGTCCAGAAGATAGCTTGCTGAGGAAGAAAACTAAATCAGCTACAGGCACGCCCTAATCCTACTTATGGATTAGGCTAATTACCCTAATGACGGCAGGCATAACTTGGCGGCTGTCACTTATTATCATTAAAGGGATAATCATCGAATAACCTTGAGGTTATCTCAGGAGTCCTCTACTAGTTCAAACTAGTAGAAGTCTATCGCTCAACGGATCCAACGACTACCCGAAGAAGGCTCGAGTGCATCCAACGAAGGAGATTCAAAGGTACACTCTATATAAACCTTACTTACCTACAAGGTGAGGAGGACTCAGATCCACATACACACTGGTAGACGTAAACTATTAAAGGCTTACGATCTAGATCACTTTCCCAGTTTTTCATTCCTTAGCTCTGTGCTTCTAGCAGAGACGTTTGTGATTAAGTTCATCAACTGACTTAGCCTTTGGAGGTGGACTCCCGACCCCAGCGGTTGGGCCACATCTAACGCTTTCGTTTTGCAGGTCATCACAAGGAGATCTAAGGGCTGAACAGATTTTGGACGCATCATTTGGCGCCATCTGTGGGAAAGGCTTGTAAAGCCATGGTGACTAGATTGGCAGCAGCCGTCGCAGCCGCTGCACAACGTGATATTGGTGTTCAAATTCCTGGAGAGAATAACCCGGATATTCCTCAGAGAAGTCTACCACCTCTTGAGGTGGATGGTGGTCAGGGAGGACATGATCCTCCAGAGACATTCCAAGATCAACTGAATTAAGTAAAGATTCAACTCTTGGAGGTGAGTCAAGCACTCCGCGTGCTAACGAGACGAGTGGTATTACCACAAGAACCTGATCATCGCGATTCAGGGAGGCATGTATTGCCATGTGATCAAAGATTGACTAAAGATCGGAATATCAGTCAGAACTTTCGTGAAGGTGACCGAGGGCCTAGGAGAATTGACGATCAACCTAGGCAGGACGATCGGTTCGACAGACCACAGGAAAGTACGACTGATTCAAATACAAGGTTGGATACAAGAGTGAGGACTCACTCACCAACTGTTAGACGAACCGTTCATGATGATTGAGCAATTCGCGATGAGCGGAATGTTCGTGACGGATGGGCTGTTGGTGATGATCGGATAGCTCATGAAGATCGTGTTGTTCGAGGTCGTGATCGTAATGCAGAAGATCACTCGACTCATATTGGTCAGGAATTGGCCAACATCAATCAAAAACTAGGGCAGTTGGCTAGGGGAAGGATAACCGAGGATATTTATTCAGTTATTCGGAAGTCCCCCTTTGCCGAGCCAATTGCGGGATATCAGTTTCCCCACAACTTCCGTTTGCCTACCTTTTCTACATTCGATGGCTCCGGAGATCCTACGGCCCACATCGGCTTTTATCAACAGACCATGGCAGTTGCAGGTAATTCTGATGAAATTCTCTGCAGGGTTTTTGGTTCATCTTTAACCGGAGCAGCACAAAAGTGGTTTTCGAACCTCCCATCTGGAAGGATCGTAAACTTTGATGAGTTGGCGCGCAAATTCATAGGGCAATTCCAGAGTGGAATCCAGGTCAAGAAGATAGAAGAAACCTTGTTTACCATCAGACAAGGAAAGAGCGAATCAATCAGAGAGTATCTAAAAAGATTCAACAGAGTAACGATGGAGATAGAGAATTGGATGAGCAAGTAGCTAAAACTGCTCTATTCACTGGACTCACTAACCAAAGACTCCTGGAGTTATTACTACTAGATATGCCTACAACTTATGCTGAGTTGGTACAGAGATGCCAAAAGCAGGCTGAAGTCATGGAGACCTTAGATGTGCGCCAGGGAGACAACAAAGCCTCCACTAAGGAACAGAAGGCTCCTGAGCAAAAGCAGAAGCCAAAGAAGAATGTTCGCGATCAGGTTGGAAAACCTCAGGCTTGGCGGCAGAGATATCCTGGTAAAAGTGAGTATACTCCATTGAATGCTCCTTGGGCTGATATTTTGAATATCATCAAAAGGCGAAATATTTTGAAGTGGCCACCCAAAATTCCTTTGAAGCCTGGAGAGCAGCAGGATCGAGAAAAATATTGCTGATTCCACAAGGATTATGGTCATTATACTAATGACTGTCGTCATCTAAAAGCAGATATTGAGAGATTAATATCTCAGGGACATTTGTCCAATTTTGTTAGTAGAAGAAGGGAGGAGCCACGTGAGCCACGCGAGGCTGCCCCTAAAAGGGATCGTTCGGTTAGTTCAGAACGATCGAAGGAGGCTCCGAAGTCTAAGAAAGGCAAGGAGGTGGTTGATGCTACTCGATCACCGATCCTTACAATTTTCGGAGGTTTAGAACTCGAATCACTCCGGAGGTTAAAGACAAAATCTAAATTTGTCGGAACCGGAGAGTCGCAGAAACGGAAGAGGCCAAATGGTGAAGAATCTATCACCTTTGGCGAGGAGGATGAAAGAGGCGTTTGTTTACCTCACGATGATGCCATAGTCATCAAGGTAGAGATTGCGCGCCGAGAAGTGCATAGAGTTTTAGTTGATACAGGGTCTGCAGCTGACCTAATTTCTTATGAAGTGTATCAAAAGATGAGGGTGGATGAGGACTTGATGGAGCCATCATCCACGCATTTATATGGCTTTGCAGGATCATCTGCAGTAGCGGAAGGATCTGTCCAGTTGGACTTATCTATTGGATGTTTTCCCAAGGAGGCGACCGTCCGAATCAATTTTTTGGTGGTTCGGGAACTTCTAGCTTATAATGTTATCCTCGGACAACCATCTTTGTCCAAGATAGGTACTAATGTTTCGACGAAACACCTGAAGATAAAATTCCCGACTGACATGGGAATTGGTCAAGTTTCCTCTGACCAGAGGATCTCTCGGCAATGTTACGTTGCCTATTTAAAAGACAAGGAAGGCCCAAGGAAGGTGACTGCCCTACCTATAGAAGTTCGAGATGATCGGGAAGAAGCAGAAATGCAAAGGCCTGAGCCAGTGGAAAAGTTGGAGCAAATCCGACTGTGTACCAAGGATGAGAAAAAGATTACTTATATCGGGTCTGAGCAGCTGGAGGAATTCAAGGAGGAGTTGAAGTTTTTTCTTCAACAAAATAGTGATGTATTCGCATGGTCTGCCGAAGACATGCCAGGAATTGATCGAGCTGTCGCAAAGCATAAGCTCTGGATAGATCCTAAGGTGAAACCAATTATCCAGAAAAGGAGAAATTTCTCCATTGAAAAATACGAGGCCGTTCGGGGCGAAGTTGAAAAACTGAAGAATTCTGGTTTTATAGAACCAATTGAATGCCCAACTTGGTTAGCCAACGTGGTAATGGTCAAAAAGGCGAATGGGAAGTGGAGGATGTGTACAGACTACACAGACCTCAACAAGGCTTGCCCTAAAGATTGCTATCCGTTGCCTCGGATTGATCTCTTGATAGATGCGACTGCAGGTTATGAAACTCTAAGTTTCATGGATGCCTACTCAGGGTATAATCAGATCCTTATGAATAAGGAAGATGAGAAGTTCACGGCTTTCATAACTGATCGTGAAAGCTACTATTACAAAGTATGCCATTTATCTTGGAAAATGCAGGAGCTACATATCAGAGGGCCGTCAACAAGATTTTCAAGGATTTAATCGGGAAGAATGTTGAAGCTTATGTTAATGACATGCTAGTAAAGAGCTTTACAAGAGCAAATCATATTGCAGATTTAACTGAGGTATTTTTAGTACTACGAAAATATCAAATGAAGCTGAATCCAGAAAAGTGCGCCTTTGGAGTTTCTTCAGGAAAATTTTTGGGCTTCATGGTGTCACAAAGGGGTATTAAGGTTAATCCGGCCAAAATACAAGCTCTAATTGACATGGAAGCTCCCAAAACTGTTCGTGATGTTCAGTGTTTAACAGGGAGAATTGCCGCTTTGAATCGTTTCATCTCCAAGTCTAGAGAGAAATGTTTACATTCTTCAAGGCACTTAAAGATTTGAGAGGCAACAAGGAAGCAAAATGGACTGAAGAGTGCCAAAAAGCTTTCGAGGAATTAAAAGAGGCACTAGGACAGCCACCACTTTTGTCCCGGCCAGAGAAGGGGGAAATCTTACAGCTATATCTAGCGGCGTCCCTTTTAGCGGTCAGTGCAGTACTTGTTCGTGAAAAAGATAAGAAGCAGTGGCCAATTTACTATGTGAGTCACGTATTACTTGATGCGGAGACACGATATTCGCAGATTGAGAAGCAAGCGTTGGCTCTCATGACAGCTGCTAGGAAGCTAAGGCCATACTTTCAGGCTCATCCAATAGAGGTATTTACGACTTTCCCTCTTAGTAAAGTTCTTAATAAACCTGATTTGTCTGGAAGGATGGTAGCCTGGTCAGTCGAACTCAATGAGTTCCAAGTGAGTTTTAAGCCCAGAACGACAATCAAAGCTCAAGCGTTAGCTGATTTTGTAGTAGAAACTACTGCACCGGTGGAGACCACTATTGAAGATCCCATTATACCAACCATTTGGGAAGTATATGTGGATGGCTCGAGTAATAAGGATGGAGCAGGAGCTGGAATTCTATTGAAAAGTCCAGCAGGATTTATCATTCGATATGCTTTGAGATTTGCATTCGAAGCTAGTAATAACGAAGTAGAATATGAAGCCTTCATAGCTGGACTTCGGTTGTCAAAAGCATTGTCCATTGCAGATGTTACTATTTATAGTGACTCTCAACTTATAGTGACTCTCAACTTATAGTCAACTAAGTCCAGGGGGAGTATGGTATTAAAGAACGTCGCTTGCAGAAATATCAAGAGATTGTGCAGGCATTTCAAAAGCAATTTCGGAATTTGAAGATATCTCAGATTCCGAAGACTGAAAATACAGTGGCAGATGAGCTATCCCGATTAGCCAATGCCAAAGAAAAAAATCTAGACCCTTCGGTCTACATTGAAGAGATAACATTTCCAAGTTATCATGAGAAAGAAATTTCCTATATTGAAGCAGAGCGTTGCTGGAAGGATCCGATAGTCGAATATCTGAGAGATGACAAACTACTTGAGGATCTGAAAGAGGCAAGATTGATCAAGATACGATCAGCAAGATTTGTCATTCAGAATGGGAGACTATACAAAAGATCTTATTCTGGACCCCTTCTGAGATGTTTAGGTCCCGAAGGAGCGAACTCAGCTTTGGCTGAAGTTCATGAAGGAATTTGTGGAGCTCACATGGGTGGACGAGCCCTGGCACACAAAATTCTAAGATTTGGTTTATATTGGCCTAAGATCCAAGAGACTGCTATGGAGTATGTTCGTCGATGTAGCAATTGTCAAATACATGCTACAGTATTGAAGTGCCTAGCAGAAACCATGACTTCAATTCTAGATCCCATCCCCTTTGCAATGTGGGGTATTGATATCATGGGCAAATTCACCAAGGCATCATGCGGACGGGAATATCTGATAGTAGAAATTGATTACTTCACAAAATGGGTTGAAGCAAGTGCCCTGGCAACAATCACTGAGAAAAAAGTGGAGAAATTTGTGCTTGAGTCAATCATATATCGCTTTGGGATTCCAAAGATTATCATCACTGACCATGGCACCCAGTTCGACTGTCCACAAATCGAGCACGACTCCACTGATGGATTGGTAAGAAGACGTTGTCTGCACATATGCAAGTCTATGCATTAGTTGAAGGTTTGCCATCTGAAGGAAAATTTAAGAAAGGAAAGAAAGTAGAAGAAGTCGGCGTTGTATGTGACTTCGTTGATGTTTTTCCTGAAGATCTGTCAGGCGTGCCACCTGATAGAGAAGTGGAATTTTCTATTGATCTAATCCCTGGTGCTGCCTCGGTATCCAAGGCTCCATATAGAATGGCTCCCATTGAGTTGGTTGAGTTGCAAAAGCAGTTGAATGAACTCTTGGATAGAAGTTTCATTCAACCTAGTGTTTCGCCTTGGGGAGCTCCTGTCTTGTTTGTTAAGAAGAAGGACGATAGTATGCATCTGTGCATTGATTACCGTGAGTTGAACAAGTTGACCATTAAGAATAGATACCCGTTGCCCCGAATTGATGATCTCTTTGATCAGTTGAAGGGTGCAGCAGTGTTCTCGAAGATTGATTTAAGGTCTGGATATCACCAGTTGAAAGTGAAGTCAAGTGATATTTTCAAGACGGCTTTTAGAACAAGGTATGGTCATTTTGAGTTTTGAGTTATGCCTTTTCGGATTGACTAATGCTCCTGCTGTGTTCATGGATCTCATGAACCGAGTCTTTCACGATGTGCTCGATAAGTTTGTGATAGTCTTCATTGACGATATCCTGATTTATTCGAAGAGTGAAGAAGAGCATGCAAGGCATCTAGATTTCACTTTGCGAAGTCTAAGAGAAAAGAAGCTTTACGCTAAGTTTAGCAAGTGTGATTTCTGGCTCAAGAGTGTGGTATTCCTCGGCCATGTGGTTTCTGCTGAAGGTATTCGTGTTGATCCCGAAAAGGTGCGAGCGATTCTATCGATTGGGAAAGACCGAAGACTGTAACGGAAATAAGAAGTTTTCTTGGTTTGGCAGGCTACTACAGAAGGTTTATTTAGAATTTTTCTAGGTTGGCTGCTCCTATGACTAAGCTGACTAGAAAGGAAGAGAAGTTTGTTTGGTTTGACGCTTGTGAGAAGAATTTCCAAGAATTGAAGGTTAGATTGACAAGTGCTCCGGTTTTAACTATACCTGATAATTCTGGTGGTTTGACAGTCTACACTGATGCGTCTAAGATTGGTTTGGGTTGCGTTCTGATGCAACATGGTAAGGTCGTAGCCTATGCTTCCCGGAAATTGAAGGTTTATGAGCGGAATTACCCCACTCATGACTTAGAGCTTGCCGCTGTTGTCTTTGCTTTGAAGATTTGGAGACATACCTCTATGGTGAGAAGATCGCTATTTTCACGGATCATAAAAGTTTGAAGTACTTCTTTACCCAAAAGGAGTTAAATATAAGACAAAGAAGATGGTTGGAATTGGTCTCTGATTATGACTGTGGCATTCAGTATCACCCTGGTAAAGCGAATGTGGTTGCGGACGCTCTTAGCAGGAAAAGTCAGAAGAAAGTACTGGACTTGAATGCTCTGAGTCAACCTCTGATGTCTTCAATTTCGAATTTTGGTTTGGAAGTTGTCCCTGAAGGTTCGGAAGTTGTTTTGTCTGCTATGATGGCGAGATCCACCCTTAGAGACAAAATTGTTGCTCTGCAAGGTTCTGATCTGGATTTTAAGGAGAAGATCGAGAAGATTTCTTTGAATCCTGATTCGGATCCTGACTTTGGTATATCTATGGATGGTGCCTTATTGTTTAGAGGAAGACTTTGTGTGCCTGCTGATGAAGGAATCAAGAAAGAAATTTTAAAGGAAGCACACCAGTCGATCTTCACGATACACCCTAGAAGCACCAAGATGTATAAAGACTTAAGAGAACACTTTTGGTGGATTGGTTTGAAGGCCGATGTTGATGATTTTGTTGCCAAGTGTGAGACTTGCCAGCGTGTGAAAGCCATTCATCAACCTCCATCTGGATTACTTCAGCCTCTTCCTATCCCTAGTTGGAAGTGGGAAGACATCTCTATGGACTTTGTGACTAGCTTACCTCGAACAGGTAAAGGTAATGACACTGTGTGGGTGATTGTTGATAGGTTGACCAAATCAGCCCATTTCATTCCTATGAAGATCACTTATACTCTAGATAAGCTAGCTCGGCTTTATGTGGATAATGTGGTTCGTCTACATGGTGTGCCAATGAGTATTGTGTCTGATCGTGATCCTAGGTTCACCTCAAGGTTTTGGAGCAGTTTGCAGAAAGCCTTGGGAACCCAATTGAACTTGAGTACAGCTCATCATCCATAGTCTAATGGACAATCTGAGTGGACAATTCAAACTTTGGAAGATATGCTTAGATCTTGTGTAGTGGATATGGGTGGAAATTGGGATGAACACTTAGCTTTGGTTGAGTTTGCCTATAAGAATAGTTATCAAGCAACTATAGGCATGGCTCTGTTTAAGGCTTTGTACGGTAACACATGTAGGACACCCTTGTACTGGACTGAGACTGGAGAGAGACAAGTCTTAGTTCCGGAGATGATTGAAGCTACTAGCGCAATGGTCGATATGATAAGAGAAAGGATTAAATTTGCTCAGTCAAGACAGAAATCTTATGCTGATAAGAGAAGGAACGATTTGGAATTTCAAGTTGGGGAGAAAGTTTTCTTGAAGGTTTCACCTATGAAGGGTGTGATGAGATTCAATGGTAAAGGAAAGCTTAGCCCTCGTTACATTGGACCTTTTGAGATTTTGAAAAAAGTTGGACTTGTTGCTTATCGATTGGCATTACCTCCGTCTATTGCTGTTGTGCACAATGTGTTTCATGTCTCGATGCTTCGGAAATACATTGAGAATCCGGATCATATTCTACAGCAAGCCCCTGAAGGACTTAGTGCTGATCTGACCTATGATGAAGAGCCAGCTGAAATTTTGGATAAGAAGGATAAGCAATTGCGGAATCGCACCATCCCTTTGGTAAAGATTCATTGGAAGAACCATACCCCTGAAGAAGCTTCTTGGGAGAAGGAAGAAGATATGAAGGAGAAATTTCCTCAACTTTTTGGAAGTTCAGGTACACTCTCAATTTCGAGGACGAAATTTCTTTTAAGGGGGGGAGAATGTGAAACCCAGCCCTAATCTAACCCTGACCTTGACCCGGTAACCCGGTTGTTTTTAGGTCCGAAGACCCGGAGTAAAGAAAGAAGCCAACTATGGGCCATCTCAGTAGAAGACATGGTGTTTGACTCTGAACCCATGGATGTTGTTGATGGATTTCCATACTTGGATGTCTGTGTAGATTGGAAAGGAAGCTGCAGCTGTCTGAAGATGAGATTAGTTGAAGGACTTGGAGTATTATCTGACTTGATTTGGAGGTATTTCCTTACACTTGACATGTCACTTGATGTGTATGCAAAAGCCCATAAGGTTTAAAGCCCATTTGATCCTCCAAATCCCTGATTATTCCTTACTTGTCGCCTTGGTCGACTCCTTGGTCGAGTGGGCCACTCGACCAAAGGGGTGTGAAATCTGAGAATTTGTAATTTTAGGGTTTTTCACTTTTATTTAAACCCTACTTCGTATTTCTTTGTTATGGCTGCCTCCTAAACACTTTGTGAACGTGAGAACACCTCTCCGAAACTCTCTCTGGTGATTTTGAAGACTCCTCTGCAGATCTAAAGCCTCTCATCGCTGTTCTTACAATTCAAGGTTAGTAATCGCTTCAACATTGCGAATTTCTTTTCTTCGATATTGTTCTTGATTGAGATCAGGAAGTAGATGCTGCATCCTTGCAACCATCCCTTCGTGATCTCCTTCGTTTCTTTGAGATCTATGATCATCATCATGATCTCAACACCGGCCGTATATTTTTTTGGAAACCCTAACCCTTGCTTGATTTCTGGAAAACTTTGGTGACCTCCCATGCGAGGGAAACCTCATGGGTAATGTTTCTATTAACCTAAACTATAATTTCTATGAGTTTCTTGTTATAATTGGCAAATCATTAATTCCCTTTCATTCTGTGATCATAACCTTTCTTGGGGAGCCATAAAGGTTGAAACCCTAATTTCTTGGGTTAAATCAAGAACCCAATTTTTTTACCATGATTTGATGTTTTTATCTTCCCATATGATTCTAATACATCCTAGGAAGTTCCCCTTCGAATTTCGGATCAATCCGACTTCAAACGAGGAAGTTATGGCCAAAGCGATCAGACAATTCCGATCGACTTGCTTGGTCGACTGCTTGGTCGACTGGGCCAGTCTACCAAGCACTCGACCAAAGGAGTCAGTAGCTTCGTTTTTCGCCCGATTTGATTCATTTGCTTTCTGATCTTTTAGGCATCTTTCCTAATGTTGTATCTATGGTTATTAGGAGTTTATTTGCTAAGTTTGGAGTTGCTCACTTTGATCTTTCGATCATCTTCTTCGATAATCAAGGTAAGGACAATTATTTCCTTAACTACATAGATTGCTTGTTCTCTGGTTTCTACCTTATGAAACTATGAGATTACTTACTGTTATTGTAATTTAATTCTGATCTCTTACTGTGAGAACAATAGCACTTGTTTATATTATCTTTTTCATTTTTCATGTTATATGAATTACTTATTATTACCTAATCTGATTTTGCTTATATTCTCTTGTATATGATGAACTGTTGGTTGTATGTGTCATGACTGATCTGAGAATGTGTTTGCTTAAGTTTGGTTTGGGATTGGGGAGTGTCCTTTTGACACTTCTGTCCTTGGACATCGGAGGGAATAGTATGGGATGTTCTCCGAAGATGCCCATCGACGCTTTCCCGAATCATTGGTTGTCATACCTAGGGATGTCTACTAGTGTTTGGCTAGGATATACCCCTGTTATATCAGACCCGAATCGGAAGGGTATTGAGACCGAACAACCTGTGGTAGCAATGTGATTCACGGGCGCTCAAGACCAGTAACCAACCCGTGAGAGGACGGGAATCATATTGTGGGGGCCATTTATTGGAGGGTTGCATATGGCTAGACTTGGGCTCATGGGCACTCAAGACCGGTAACCAACCCGTGAGAGGACATGAGAGCTTCCCGTTTACCATATGTGGATAACCGATAGGGTTGATGAGTCTGTATTCCATGTTGGTCGGTGCCATAGGATATGCTGACTCTAGTGCAAAGGATACCGGAAAGGATCGTCAGGGATGAGGAATGGATGTATCTGAAACTGAGATGATATAACTGACTAGATGACTTGCATTGGGCTAGGCTTTTCCCTGACATGCGCCGGTACTTATGCCAAATGGTTGTGAGAGAGTGTGTTAACTAAATCCCCTACCATGGTTTGATGAGGACTTTACCCAATTACCCGGTAGACCTAAGACGCCAGGATGGCTGAGGGGGAGTGACTGACCTACCCAAAGAAGTACGGTTGTCACATCCTCCCAGCCGGTACCCTATCTGGCATACCCGAGAGTGTGATCCACAGCCCGAAGATCAGGTATCGAGTAATCAACCTCCCACATAAACAATAACATAATCATGAACATAACAATAAAAGGGCGGAAGATAAACCATAGATCCAATAAGGAAAGAATGAATCGCAAATAAATCAGAGTACTAGATATAATCAGAATGTCAAAAACAGATAAGTAAAGTGAGGCAAAATCCCACTCTACAACCAGCGGAAAAGTAGCTCAAAAAGAGAATAAACTAGACAAAATCTAATCCTAGTAGCAAGTACAATGGGTAACTAAATTGTTCTCCACTTTATAGACAACATCCTTATAAGTATAAATCTCATAAATGGCACAAGGACGCTTCCACTCAATGGTCAGACTAAGCATCGTACGGAGCATAACCACCCGCGGAATCTTCAGTGTAATTGTTGTAACCGCAATCACCTTCCTGGAGATATGCCTCATCGCCTTGCGCTTCTTCATAGGGACCGTCATAATATTCAAGTACTGCAGAATAGTCTAACAAACATTGTACAATAAAGGAATGAGTTTCAAAGAAACTCAGTAAGGCAGTTAAATCCATAATAACATAAATGGCAGGATTTCAGAACAAACATAAATGCAATATGATATGAGACAAGCAATGAATGAATGAATCTAACTCTATGTATGCTGGTCTCTATTGGCAGACATGCTTTAAGTCATAGCACCGTACTTCTTTAGGAAGGTCTCAATCACTCATCATCAGTTGGTAATGGGTCCGGCATCCCTTGGGACATTCCATGGCTGGGGGTTAAGTCACCACTCTCTCACATCACCATTGGTCTAAGTACCGGCGCATGTCAGGGAAAAACCTAGCCAAATGCAAGTCTTCTACTTAGTTACATCAAGTCAGATTCAGATACGTCCATTCCTCGTCCCTGACGATCCTTTCCGGTATCCTTCACACTAGAGTCCTCATAGTCCCTGACTACGGACTCATCAACCCTATTGATCATCCACATATGGTAAACGGGAAGCTCTCACGTCCTCTCACGGGTTGGTTACCGGTCTTAAGCGCCCGTGAGCCCAAGTCTAACCATATGCAACCCTACCAATAAATGGCCCCCACAATGTGATTCCTGTCCTCTCACGGGTTGGTTACCAGTCTTGAGCGCCCATGAATCCCCATTGCTACCACGGGTCGTTCGGTCTCAATACCCCTCCGATTAGGGTCTGACATAACCGGACATCCTAGCCAAACACTAATAGACAATCCTAGATATGTCATCCAACAGTTTAGGAAGGTGTCCAGAGGGCATCTCCGGAAACATCCCATAATATTCCCGTAGTAGTCCAAGGACAGAAGTGTCAAAAGGACACCTCTCCTTTCCAAACCATACTTAAGCATACACATGCATCAATTCATAACATCACATATATGGTAACTTCATATATGGAAAGAAATCAATACTTACAATCACTTTGTATATAATTGGTAAGTAAATCATACATAAGTCAATTCAATATGATTAAGTAATGCTACTGTAATCAAAGTTATGCAACAGTAGTATAACATTGTAAGAATCTAATTAAGGAAACATATCAATGATATTCAAATATAGAAACTAGATTCATGCTATCTATGTAATTAAGGAAATAACCATCCTTACCTTTTATAACTCGCAAAGGAATCCTAAGAAATCAAGTAAGATCTTGGCAAACTTGAGAAGAAGGTCCTAAACAAGTGCATACAACATATTAGGAAAGATCCCTAACAGGAAAGATACCAAAACATCCAAAACAGACCAATTCTGGAGTTGCTGTACTCATTGGTCGAGTGGATTGGTCGACTGGTCTAGTCGACCAATCAGTCGACCAATGCGACGATAGCCTAAAAAAAACGAGTTTTAAGATATGAAATCCGAATTTGGTGGTTCAAAAGGGTACTAATCAAGGGGTAAACTACATCAGTAGTATTCTAACATATAGGGGACCTCAAAACACTATTCCAATCAAGCCATCAAGATCCAAATTAGGAAACAAAAAGTTACCATAATTAGATCAACCATGGATCTTGAAGAATTCTAGATAGAAATCAAAGACAAGAACAATAGGAGGATGGATCATTGCTTCAGGTAAAGATATCATGAAAAACATACTTAGATCTTCAAGGAAATAGGCTTAAAAGCATAAATCTAAATAAGGAAACAAAACCTACCATATATGTAACTATCATGATTCATGAAGAACACATAGTATGGTAAAAGAGAACAACTAGAGATTGATAGATCATGGATCATGAAAATAAAACACAGCATTTGACTACTAACATGATCAATATAGAAGATCCAAGGAGATCAGAATTCAAATAAGAAGTTAAACAAAGATTAGATCATGGTTTGATCATGATTCCTTCAAAAGCTTGCAATGATCATGGTTAAGATCATTGTTCTAGCCATTAATCCTTAGGATGATCATGAGAGACAAGTCCAGAGATGTTTGCAACAGAGAATGCAGCATCTCCTCTACTGTCTCAACTCAAAAAGGAAAGAAAATCAGAGATAAAGGAGAAGAAGAGAGTATAGACATACCTTTTGATGCAAAAGGAAGAGTTTCGATGAAGATCAGTCAAGAAAATCACCAAGGATGCAAGGGAGATGACTTGCAGAGGTCTTTGGTTCGTTCCAAAGAGTTTGGAGGCAGAAAATACGAAGTAGACTCGAGATTGGACTTAAATAGAGCAAGAAAAACCTAATTGCCAAAGACAGCACTCATTGGTCAAGTGGATTGGTCGACTGGTCCAGTCGACCAATGCTGACAGCAATTCCAAAACAGGGAATTGAAGACCCGAGATCAAATCCAATCCTAAAGGGGTTTTGCACACATGTCAAGTGACTTACCTAATAGGTAGAAATGCCTTCAAACCAAGATAGAGAGCACTCCAAGTCCATCAACTAATCCGATCTTCATCAAGATTCAGTTTCCATAAATAGAACTTCATCATCAACTTTCATAGATTCAAAGCCAGACACCAAGTCCTCCTTTGGGATGGCCCAAAGCTGACTTCTTACTTTACTTCGGGTCATCGGACCTACAAAAACAAGGCCCCGAAAAAACCCCCCCCAACCCCCCCCCAAAAAACCATTTTTTTGTAGGACCGACCAAGTAAAGTAAGAAGTCAGCTTTGGGCCATCCCAAAGAGAGGACTTGGTGTCCGGCTTTGAATCCATGAAAGTTGATGATGAAGTTCTATTTATGGAAACTGAATCTTGATGAAGATCGGATTAGTTGATGGACTTGGAGTGCTCTCTATCTTGGTTTGAAGGCATTTCTACCTATTAGGTAAGTCACTTGACATGTGTGCAAAACCCCTTTAGGATTGGATTTGATCTGGGTCTTCAATTCCCTGTTTTGGATTTGTCGTCAAGATTGGTCGACCGATTGGTCGACCGGACCAGTCGACCAATCCACTCGACCAATGAGTGCTGTCTTTGGCAATTGGGTTTTTCTTGCTCTATTTAAGTCCAATCTCGAGTCTACTTCGTATTTGCTGCCTCCAAACTCTTTGGAACGAACCAAAGACCTCTGCAAGTCATCTCCCTTGCATCCTTGGTGATTTTCTTGACGGATCTTCGTCGAAACTCTTCCTTTTCATCAAAAGGTATGTCTACACTCTCTTCTTCTCCTCTATCTCTTATTTTCTTTCCTTTTTGAGTTGAGACAGAGAGAGGAGATGCTGCATTCTCTCGTTGCAAACATCTCCTGGACTTGTCTCTCATGATCATCCTAAGGATTAGAGGCTAGAACAATGATCTTAACCATGATCATTGCAAGCTTTTGAAGGAATCATGATCAAACCATGATCTAATCTTTGTTAAACTTCTGATTTGAATTCCGATCTCCTTGGATCTTCTATATTGATCATGTTAGTAGTTAATTGCTGTGTTTTCTTTTCATGATCCATGATCTATCAATCTCTAGTTGTTCTCTTCTACCATACTATGTGTTCTTCATGAATCATGGTAGTTACATATATGGTAGGTTTTGTTTCCTTATTTAGATTTATGCTTTTAAGCCTATTTCCTTGAAGATCTAAGTATGTTTTCATGATACCTTTACCTGAAGCAATGATCCATCCTCCTATTGTTCTTGTCTTTGATTTCTATTTCGAATTCATCAAGATCCATGGTTGATCTAATTATGGTAACTTTTTGTTTCCTAATTTGGATCTTGATGTCTTGATTTGATTAGTGTTTTGAGGTCCCCTATATGTTAGAATACTACTGATGTAGTTTACCCCTTGATTAGTACCCTTTTGAACCACCAAATTCGGATTTCATATCTTAAAACTCTGTTTTTTTTAGGCTATCGTCTCGCATTGGTCGACTGATTGGTCGACTGGACCAGTCGACCAATCCACTCGACCAATGAGTACATCAACTCCAGAATTGGTCTGTGTTGGATGTTTTGGTATCTTTTCTGTTAGGGATCTTTCCTAATATGTTGTATACACTTGTTTAGGACCTTCTTCTCAAGTTTGCCAAGATCTTACTTGATTTCTTAGGATTCCTTTGCGAGTTATAAAAGGTAAGGATGGTTATTTCCTTAATTACATAGATAGCATGAATTTAGTTTCTATATTTGAATATCATTGATATGTTTCCTAAATTAGATTCTTACAACGATATACTACTGTTGCATAACCTTGATTACAGTAGCATTGCTTAAATTGATTCATGTATGATTTACTTACCAATTATATACAAAGTGATTGTAATTATTGATTTCTTTCCATATATGAAGTTACCATATATGTGATGATCTGAATTGATGCATGTGTATGCTTAAGTATGGTTTGGAAAGGAGAGGTGTCCTTTTGACACTTCTGTCCTTGGACTACTACGGGAATATTATGGGATGTTTCCAGAGATGCCCTATGGACACCTTCCAAAACTGTTGGATGACATATCTAGGATTGTCTAGTAGTGTTTGGCTAGGATGTCCTGTTATGTCAGACCCTAATCGGAGGGGTATTGAGACCGAACGACCCGTGGTAGCAATGGGGATTCATGGGCGCTCAAGACCGGTAAGCAACCCGTGAGAGGACAGGGATCACATTGTGGGGGCCATTTATTGGTAGGATTGCATATGGTTAGACTTGGGCTCACGGGCGCTTAAGACCGGTAACCAACCCGTGAGAGGACGTGAGAGCTTCCCGTTTACCATATGTGGATGATCAATAGGGTTGATGAGTCCGTAGTCGGTGACTATGAGGACTCTAGTGTGAAGGATACCGGAAAGGATCGTCGGGGACGAGGAATGGACGTATCTGGATCTGACTTGATGTAACTAAGTAGAAGACTTGCATTTGGCTAGGTTTTACCCTGACATGCGCCGGTACTTAGACCAATGGTGATGTGAGAGAGTGGTGACTTAACCCCCAGCCATGGAATGTCCCGAGGGATGCCGGACCCATTACCAACTGATGATGAGTGATTGAGACCTTCCTAAAGAAGTACGGTGCTATGACTTAAAGCATGTCTGCCAATAGAGACCAGCATATATAGAGTTAGATTCATTCATTCATTGCTTGTCTCATATCATATTGCATTTATGTTTGTTCTGAAATCTTGCCATTTATGTTATTATGGATTTAACTGCCTTACTGAGTTTCTTTGAAACTCATTCCTTTATTGTACAATGTTTGTTAGACTATCCTGCAGGTACTGAGTACTATGATGGTTCCTATGAAGAAGCGCAAGGCGAAGAGGCATATCTCCAGGAAGGTGATTGCGGTTACCACAATTACACTGAAGATCCCGCGAGTGGTTATGCTCCGTACGATGCTTAGTCCGACCATTGAGTGGAAGTGTCTTTGTGCCATTTATGAGATTTACACTTATAAGGATGTTGTCTATAAAGTGGAGAACAATTTAGTTACCCATTGTACTTGCTACTGGGATTAGATTTTGTCTAGTTTATTATCTTTTAGAGCTACTTTTCCGCTGGTTGTAGAGTGGGATTTTTGCCTCACTTTACTTATCTGTTTGACACTCTGATTATATCTAGTATTCTGATTTATTTATGATTCATTCTTTCCTTATTGGATCTATGGTTTATCTTCCGCACTTTTATTATGATTGTTCATGATTATGTTATTGTTTATGTGGGAGGTTGATTACTCGATACCTCATCTTCGGGCTGTGGATCACACTCTCGGGTATGCCAGATAGGGTACCGGCTGGGAGGATGTGACATTCCGGGTCAAGGTTAGGGCTGGGTTTTACAGGAAATCTTCTCACCGTAGAGGTAATGTCTCCAAATCTTCAAAGCAAAGACAACAGCGGCAAGTTCTAGATCGTGAGTGGGGTAATTCCGCTCATAATCTTTCAACTGCCGAGAAGCATAGGCTACGACCTTGCCATGTTGCATCAGTACGCAACCCAATCCAATCTTTGACGCATCGGTAAAAACTGTCATACCACTGGAACTATCAGGTATAGTCAAAACCGGGGCACTTGTCAATCTATCTTTCAACTCTTGGAAATTCTTCTCACAGGCGTCAAACCAAACAAACTTTTCTTCTTTCCTGGTCAACTTAGTCATAGGAGCAGCCAACCGAGAAAAGTTCTCAATAAACCTTCTGTAGTAACCCGCCAATCCAAGAAAACTTCTTATTTCCGTTACCGACTTCGATCTTTCCCAATCAGCCACAGCTTGAACCTTTTCAGGATCAACACGAATACCTTCGGCTGAAACCACATGACCAAGGAATACCACTCTCTTAAGCCAGAAATCACACTTGCTAAACTTAGCGAACAACTTCTTTTCTCGCAACCTTTGCAAAGTGAAACTTAGATGACTCGCATGCTCTTCTTCGCTCTTCGAATAGATCAAGATGTCATCAATGAAAACAATCACAAACTTATCAAGCACATCGTGAAATACTCGGTTCATGAGGTCCATGAACACCGCAGGAGCATTGGTCAATCCGAAGGGCATGACTCTAAACTCGTAGTGACCATACTTCGTTCGGAAAGCTGTCTTGAAGATATCACTAGACTTCACTTTCAATTGGTGATATCCGGACCTTAAGTCAATCTTTGAGAACACAACTGCACCCTTCAACTGATCGAAGAGATCATCAATTCTGGGCAGCGGGTATCTATTCTTGATAGTCAGCTTATTCAACTCACGGTAGTCGATGCACAAGCGCATACTACCGTCTTTCTTCTTGACAAACAAGACCAGAGCTCCCCAAGGTGATACACTAGGTTGTACGAAACCTCTATCAATGAGCTCATTCAACTGATTTTGCAGCTCTTTCAACTCAGTAGGAGCCATCCTATACGGAGCTTTAGATACCGGAGCGGCACCAGGGACGAGATCAATAGAAAACTCGACATCCCCCGTCTGGAGGCACTCCCGATAGATCATCGGGGAAGACATCAACAAAGTCGCAGCAGACAACTCGACTTCATCGACTCTTTTCTCCACTTTACCCTTGCATTCAGATGAAGCATCATCCACTAGGGCATAGACTTGCATCAGTGCGGATAGCACCTTCTTACAAACCCTTCTCTTTTCCCCCTGAAATTCTAAGACCAGACTTCCACAAATATGGAACTGAATCTTCTTTGAGGAACAAAGGAACACAGCTTTGTGGGCTGTTAACCAATCAATTCCCAAAATAATATCGAAGTCCTTCATATCAAGAATTACAAAATTGGCTTCCAAGTTCTTCTCACCAATCAACACAGGACATTTGGATAACCCCTTATCTAGTTTCACAACAGGACCAGTAGGTGTACTAATCAATAAACAACTAGACAACTTCTCAGGGATTAGGTTAGTCTTCTTGATGAATGCAGATGACATGAACGAATGAGATGCACCCGTATCAAATAAGACAAATGCGGAAATAGAAGCAACTAACAATGTACCCGTAATCACATCATGGCTTGGATCCTGCTCAAGACCGGAAATACCGAAAACTCTACCAGAGGGAGGAGCAGGAGCACTCTTCACCACCGGAGCGAGCTGCTGGGCGGGCCGCTTCGGACAGCACGAGCGAAATGACCAGCTTGCTTGCGGTAGAGAAGCAAACAGGATTGCTTGGATCCAACAGGGGTGGCTGCAACAGAGGGCTTCCGAACAAAAGGCCTAGCACTTGCACTTGCACTTGCCGGTGGTCGGTTTCCGCCATCATGTCGTCTAAACTGGCCGGGCTGCTGAAAACCCGAGTTCTGACCTACACTCTTAGGCTGAAAGGTAGGAGTGGGGTAGGGTGTAGGTCTCACAAAACGCCGGTCATTACGATCCACCAAACCAGAATTCCTTGATCGCCGGGGCTTTTGCACACGAGCACTTTCCTTCTCTGTTTCTTCCAACTTCTTCGAGTTCTCGCACCACTCGAGCATAGCTCACTATAGGCTGGATTGTGAGGTAAGCTTTAATGGGCAGGGCGCAGTCCTTTGAAGAACTTCTTTGCTTTGGCGAGGTCATCCTTCGGGAGAATCTGCGGAGCAAAGAAATGAAGCTCCTCGAACTTCGTTGGTACTCCAACACGGACAAAGATCCTTGAGTAAGAACCATGAACTCAGCTTCCTTTGCATCTTTCACCGCCTCGGGAAAGTAATTCATACAAAAAGCCTCTTTGAACAACTCCCAAGTTACAACTCCCGCATGCAAACCTTCCAAAACAGCCGAGTGGAGATCCACCATGCATCGGCTTCTTGTTGCAACTTCTGCTCAAAGAAAGAGAATCTTCGAGCTTCCGAGCATTGCAGATGTCGGAAAGCCTTCTCCAACTCACGAAGCCACTTGTTAGGAAACAAGGGGTCCTTGGTAACTCCAAGTGAAAGTGGGTACTTGCATCTTCGAGAAAACTCTCCATCGGACGAGTATGAGGAGTTCCAGCTAAACCTCCCGCATTCGGGACTGCGGCATGAGGATTCACATTAGCACCAGCTCGAGTCTCATTATGCGAGTCATGAAACCCACCAACATCTGGTTGAACCGAGCTGCTTGCTGCTGCATCATATTGCCCATAATATTGGCAATATCTCGAAACTTCCAACATTCGGGGCACCGGGTATCTCATGGGTACCACTGATCAACATTAGGTATCTCACCACCTCCATGAGGTATTTCACCACCTCCTTGAGGTATTTCACCACCTCCTTGACCACTGGATTCACCACGCCCACTTCTCAGAGTAACCATTCTGCAAAACTGAGAACATCAAAATACCGAATTTCGAATTTTCAACAAAAACCACAAGTCCAAATGATTTGAAAACTTAAATCATGCTCAAATATATCCATATAATCATCAAACAATAATCCATAAGGCAAAAATCACATTTTCCAAAAATTCAACAGCAAAAGAGGTCTCTGTGACCATTGGTCGAGTGATTGGTCGATCGACCCGATCGACCAATGAGTCGACCAATGCAGACAGAATGCGAAAATTCGCATTATAAGCCTCATTTCCACATTCCAACTTCATTCTAACTTCTTCCAAAGGTGAGAGAGCTCTAGGGAAAGTCTCCAAAGGTTCTCACAAGTGTTCTTGAGGTGTTTTGGTGCTTCAACAACAACACAACAACACACAATCATCACAAACAAGGTAAATCTCTCATTCTTTCTTCCATTTTCATCTTCTCATGCTTGCATTTCAAACAAAACCATGCTTTGCTTGTATCCAATGCTAGAAATCATGCTTAGGAATGCTTAGAAACATATTCCCTAGGTTTTAAACACAATGCCATGCATAGACAACAAGTTTTGACATATTGGTGTTCATCTCGCAACGTTTTCATACCGAAATTGATATCTTTAGAAAAATTTCGTTTTCTCTCAAACCGCTTGAAATTTTCGCACGAGATCAAATGCTACATGCTCAAGATGATACTGTAGATAGTTCCATACAATTTGATTTAACCAATTTCAACTTTTCAAAAATCCAATTTTGACCTAAATTGCAAAATCCCCAAATTTCCTTCTTGCTGAATTTTTCGCTTTAATCCAAGTTTTCGATCGATTTTCATCAAACAAACTTCATAGACATGAAATTCCAAGTATTGCGCACATGCTAGTATGTTCAAATCAAATTTCCCCCAAATTTGAAATTTTCCGAAAAATTACGAAAATACCCTTTTGGCTCAAATCTTAAAGTAGCACTAACTGGAATTGTCTCTTGTCTCTTTCACAGATATCCACTATGCAGAGGGGAGGGCGAGGATGAGGTAGAGGTCGTGGTCGCATTGTAGGTGCACTTAGGGGTAGAGGTCAGGTTCCTTCAGAGCCTAGACAGGAGGTTAGGAGACCAGACATGTTCGACACACCTCAGGCCAAGTTCCTGTACGAGGCCTACTTTAGTTACTGCAATATCGAGATGGGACATCTACTTCACTTACGCCAACTCAGAGTCTTTAGGATTCGGCAGAGATTCGACACATTGCAGTGGACTCATCTCTTCACCGAGGATCCGCCGGTATACCCGGAGCTAGTGAGGTTGTTCTTCAAGCAACCTTACCTACACGAGAGGAGGCTCAAGGCCAAGGACATGCACTTAGACTTGTCCTCAGGAGCAGGGTCTTCCGGACTCAGATTCGCTTCTCCACTCGAGCACTGGCTGAGATCTTGCGGGTTCCTTACTATCCACGGCAATGTGTGTGGATACCTGCAGGAGCAGATCCGGGACAGCCATCCGATGCCGTACGAGCTTCGCGAGATATGCTCTACGCTATGGGATAGTCGTCGATGCTTCACTCCGTGGACCAGCGAACGGATGACGGATTCTGCACTGATTATCGGTCACATAGTCGGCCGAAACATTATGCCGAAGGCCGGTCATCACCATCGGGTCACAGTGATGGAGGCCTTAGTCATCTACCGCATCTACATGGGCTTCGAGTTCGATCTCTCCTACATCATTCAGCAGGTCATGCGTTGGACTTAGTTCTGCGGCCTAGCATGCGGAACCTTTGCTATGGGAGGCTACCGACCTTGATCTTCGGGCATTTCGGGGTGAGCTTCGAGGATACACCGGTGGACACCGGTTCACGGGGATACTCTATTGGGACTCGGACCATTCGTCGGATGAGACTGCAGCGATCGAGAGATCTCCTGGTCCGGAGGGTGAGGATGACGAGGAATCGGAGGATGAGGATCAAGGGTCGAGAGGATGGAGGAGAGGATATCGGTCCCCGATAGTGATGATCGGGCCGGAGATGATGCGGAGATATGCACGAGGCTGAGCCGGTGCATCACGAGTTTCCTTCATCACACTACGAGGCGGGTGGCCCTTCACATGCGGTTCCAGAGACTTCAGATCTTGGGGCACGAGATGAGATCGATGACTTCCATGCTAGAGAGGATGGAGGTCGGACAGAGCAGATGTACGAGAGGATGGAGTCACGACGGGATAGGATAGAGCATCGGGTGACTCGGCTAGCGGAGGAGTTCACGAGCATACGAGAGATCGGAGAAGATCACCTAGATAGATTGTACCCTAGGATTTTCATTTATGCATTTCGGATGTAATCGTTGTAAAAACTTTTGAAATTAATGAAGTTCATTTTGTTTCACTTAATTATTGTATATTATGCACCTTTCTTTTCTTTGCATTAGTGACATTTGTTTAAGTATAATTATGGTATGTTATTCAGAGATGTTCTGTTATGCTTCATAGGTTAAGTTTCTAATCCAAGTGTTCTATTATTCACTTCTAAGAGTAGAAGAGTCATTTCAAATCAATGACTCAGGAATGTTCAGTTATTGTCTTTTGTGGTTAGGATTTCCTCGAACCTTGGGCTCTGAAAACCAATCTGTCACATCCTCCCAGCCGGTACCCTATCTGGCATACCCGAGAGTGTGATCCACAGCCCGAAGATCAGGTATCGAGTAATCAACCTCCCACATAAACAATAACATAATCATGAACAATAACAATAAAAGGGCGGAAGATAAACCATAGATCCAATAAGGAAAGAATGAATCGCAAATAAATCAGAGTACTAGATATAATCAGAATGTCAAAAACAGATAAGTAAAGTGAGGCAAAATCCCACTCTACAACCAGCGGAAAAGTAGCTCAAAAAGAGAATAAACTAGACAAAATCTAATCCCAGTAGCAAGTACAATGGGTAACTAAATTGTTCTCCACTTTATAGACAACATCCTTATAAGTATAAATCTCATAAATGGCACAAGGACGCTTCCACTCAATGGTCGGACTAAGCATCGTACGGAGCATAACCACCCGCGGAATCTTCAGTGTAATTGTTGTAACCGCAATCACCTTCCTGGAGATATGCCTCATCGCCTTGCGCTTCTTCATAATATTCAGTACCTGCAGAATAGTCTAACAAACATTGTACAATAAAGGAATGAGTTTCAAAGAAACTCGGTAAGGCGATTAAATCCATAATAACATAAATGGCGGGATTTGAGAACAAACATAAATGCAATATGATATGAGACAAGCAATGAATGAATGAATCTAACTCTATGTATGCTGGTCTCTATTGGCAGACATGCTTTAAGTCATAGCACCGTACTTCTTTAGGAAGGTCTCAATCACTCATCATCAGTTGGTAATGGGTCCGGCATCCCTCGGGACATTCCATGGCTGGGGGTTAAGTCACCACTCTCTCACATCACCATTGGTCTAAGTACCGGCGCATGTCAGGGTTAAACCTAGCCAAATGCAAGTCTTCTACTTAGTTACATCAAGTCAGATCCAGATACGTCCATTCCTCGTCCCTGACGATCCTTTCCGGTATCCTTTACACTAGAGTCCTCATAGTCCCTGACTACGGACTCATCAACCCTATTGATCATCCACATATGGTAAACGGGAAGCTCTCACGTCCTCTCACGGGTTGGTTACCGGTCTTAAGCGCCCGTGAGCCCAAGTCTAACCATATGCAACCCTACCAATAAATGGCCCCCACAATGTGATTCCTGTCCTCTCACGGGTTGGTTACCGGTCTTGAGCACCCATGAATCCCCATTGCTACCACGGGTCGTTCGGTCTCAATACCCCTCCGATTAGGGTCTGACATAACAGGACATCCTAGCCAAACACTACTAGACAATCCTAGATATGTCATCCAACAGTTTAGGAAGGTGTCCAGAGGGCATCTCCGGAAACATCCCATAATATTCCCGTAGTAGTCCAAGGACAGAAGTGTCAAAAGGACACCTCTCCTTTCCAAACCATACTTAAGCATACACATGCATCAATTCATATCATCACATATATGGTAACTTCATATATGGAAAGAAATCAATACTTACAATCACTTTGTATATAATTGGTAAGTAAATCATACATAAGTCAATTCAATATGATTAAGTAATGCTACTGTAATCAAAGTTATGCAACAGTAGTATAACATTATAAGAATCTAATTAAGGAAACATATCAATGATATTCAAATATAGAAACTAGATTCATGCTATCTATGTAATTAAGGAAATAACCATCCTTACCTTTTATAACTCGCAAAGGAATCCTAAGAAATCAAGTAAGATCTTGGCAAACTTGAGAAGAAGGTCCTAAACAAGTGCATACAACATATTAGGAAAGATCCCTAACAGGAAAGATACCAAAACATCCAAAACAGACCAATTCTGGAGTTGCTGTACTCATTGGTCGAGTGGATTGGTCGACTGGTCCTAATCGACCAATCAGTCGACCAATGCAGATAGTAGCCAAAAAAACATAGAGTTTTAAGATATGAAATCCGAATTTGGTGGTTCAAAAGGGTACTAATCAAGGGGTAAACTACATCAGTAGTATTCTAACATATAGGGGACCTCAAAACACTATTCCAATCAAGCCATCAAGATCCAAATTAGGAAACAAAAAGTTACCATAATTAGATCAACCATGGATCTTGAAGAATTCTAGATAGAAATCAAAGACAAGAACAATAGGAGGATGGATCATTGCTTCAGGTAAAGATATCATGAAAAACATACTTAGATCTTCAAGGAAATAGGCTTAAAAGCATAAATCTAAATAAGGAAACAAAACCTATCATATATGTAACTATCATGATTCATGAAGAACACATAGTATGGTAGAAGAGAACAACCTAAGATTGATAGATCATGGATCATGAAAAGAAAACACAGCATTTGACTACTAACATGATCAATATAGAAGATCCAAGGAGATCAGAATTCAAATAAGAAGTTAAACAAAGATTAGATCATGGTTTGATCATGATTCCTTCAAAAGCTTGCAATGATCATGGTTAAGATCATTGTTATATCCATTAATCCTTAGGATGATCATGAGAGACAAGTCCAGAGATGTTTGCAACAGAGAATGCAGCATCTCCTCTATTGTCTCAACTCAAAAAGGAAAGAAAATCAGAGATGGAGGAGAAGAAGAGAGTATAGACATACCTTTTGATGCAAAAGGAAGAGTTTCGACGAAGATCCGTCAAGAAAATCACCAAGGATGCAAGGGAGATGACTTGCAGAGGTCTTTGGTTCGTTCCAAAGAGTTTGGAGGCAGCAAATACGAAGTAGACTCGAGATTGGACTTAAATAGAGCAAGAAAAACCTAATTGCCAAAGACAGACACTCATTGGTCGAGTGGATTGGTCGATCGGCCGAGTCGACCAATCAGTCGACCAATGCTGACAGCAATTCCAAAACAGGGAATTGAAGACCCAGATCAAATCCAATCCTAAAGGGGTTTTGCACACATGTCAAGTGACTTACCTAATAGGTAGAAATGCCTTCAAACCATGATAGAGAGCACTCCAAGTCCATCAACTAATCCGATCTTCATCAAGATTCAGTTTCAATAAATAGAACTTCATCATCAACTCTCATGGATTCAAAGCCAGACACCAAGTCCTCCACTGGGATGGCCCAAAGCTGACTTCTTACTTTACTTCGGGTCACTGGACCTACAAATAACAAGGTTTCCGGGTCAAGGTTAGGGCTGGGTTTCACAACGGTGCTATGACTTAAAGCATGTCTACCATTGAGACCAGCATCATAGATTTTAGATGCATTCATACTTTATCTGTTTCATATTGCATTGCATCATGTTATGTTTTGTCACATGTTATCTATGATGTTATGGATTAACTTGCCTTATTGAGTTTCTTCGAAACTCATTCCTTTTTGTATATTTTCTTGTTAGATTATCCTCCAGGTACAGATTATTATGACGAGCAGTACAGTGAAACGCAAGCCAATGAAGCATATTACATGCAAGGTACTGGCGACGATCAAGATTACTCTGATGATCCCCCGGCAGATCAAGCTGCGTACTACTTTTGAAAATAGCATAGAGTTAGAAAAGATTCATTGGGTTGATGAAGTCCACACTTATGAAGACGTTATCTATAGACTAGAAGACTCTTGTTCCTAGTTTATTTCTTAGTACATTTGTTTCAGTTGTAATTTCCTTTTTGACTTTCATACTGCGTTCCGCTATGTTTGTGGAGTGAGTTTCTGCCTCACTTTACTTCTTTTGATATCTTCGGATATCTGGTATCATTTTCCGCACTCTGATTATATTATTTATTCATTTCTTGAGTTAAACCTTTTGTTTATAATATTTAAACCTTGATTATTTTCTGTTTATGATTATGTTATTGTATATGTGGGAGGATGATTTCCTCGATATTTGATCTTCGGGGATGTGAATCACACTCCCGGGTATGCCAGTTAGGGTACCGGCTGGGGGGATGTGACATAAGGTCCTTCCCATGTGGGGTCCAGCTTTCTCTGGTGACGTGGGTCGGAGGCTAGAGTATTTCTTAGAACCAAATCTCCCACCTGAAATTGTCGGTTCTTGACTCGAGCATTGTAGTGTGAAGCTATCTTTCGATGATATTGTTGAGTTCGTGCTACTGCGCGTGCACGAACTTCATCCAATAGCTCAAGGCTATCTAACATACCTTTCTCATTCGCCTGTTCTTCCTATTCTCGTTCTCTAATGGTTCCTGCCATTATATCGACTGGAGCCAGTGCTTCCGACCCATAAGTTAATCTAAACGGAGTTTCTCCAGTTGGAGTTCGGACTGGTTCGGTATGCCCATAGTACATTTTGAAGTTCTTCTGTCCATAAGGCTTTATTTGTCTCAAGCCTCTTCTTTATTCCTTCCAATAGCGTTCAGTTTGTGACTTCTACCTACCCGTTACTTTGAGGGTACGCTACCGATGACATTCGATGATCTATCATATAGGTATTGCAAAAGTGTTCGAATTGGGGATTATCGAACTGTGTTCCATGGTCAGTAACCAATACTTTGGGAATCCCGAACCTATATATGATTGATTCCCGTACAAACTTTTCCATTTTCTTTTCTTTGATTGATGCCAATGGAGCAGCCTCTACCCACTTTGTGAAATAATCGATTGCCACGATTAAATACTCTTTCCCTCCTACTGCCTGCGGAAACTTGCCCATCAAGTCTATTCCCCACATTGCGAAGGGAATTGGGTTTAGTATTGACGTAAGCATCGTAGCCGGTTGTCTGGGCACGTTTGTGTGTATCTAACATTGGGGGCACTCCCGAACGTACTTGAAGGAATCTTCTTGTAATTTAGGCCAATATAATCCAAGGCGAATGATTTTATGTGTTAGGGTTCATCCTCCCGAATGTGCTCCACAGATACCTTCGTGAACCTCAGCCAACAATGTTCTTGCCCCTTCTGGGCCGACACACCTGAGCAAGGGTCCTGCGAAGGACTGGCGATATAATCTTCCGTGTTGGATGGTGAACCTTGCTGCGCAATTTTTGATTGATCGGGCTTCTTTTATATCTTTGGGGAGTTTATCATCTCGTATGCATTCGATTATTGGATCCATCCAACATCTTGTACTTTTGATGTACAATACGAATTCTACCTTCTCGCTTGGGAGATTTAGCTCCTCAATGTATACAGACGGCTCCAAGGTTTTCTCCTTAGCATTTGTTAATTTCGAAAGTTCATCCGCAACCGAATTCTCCTTCCGAGGTATTTGGCATATTTTGATGTTCTTGAAACCTTTTTTTCAGGACCTGGACCAGCTCCTGGTATATTGTAGACGTGGCTCTTTTACTTCGTATTCACCATCTACTTGATTGACAATAAGTTGGAATCGTTGTATATTGTTGCTTCTATTACCGCCAATGCCCTTGCTAGTCTGAGCCCTGCAATAAGAGCTTCATACTCGGCTTCATTATTGCTTGCCTGGAACTCGAATCTCAAAACATATCGGATTAAGAATCCTCCCGGACTTTTTAACAGAACGCTTGCCCCTGAACCGGATTTGTTGCTTGAGCCGTCGACATAAACGTGCCACATGCTGGGTAAGGTAGGTTCTTTTCCCCCTCGCTTGGAACTACGGTTCTACTATGAAATCCGCTAGTGTTTGTGCCTTTATAGCCGTTCAGGGCTTGAAATCTATTTGGAACTCTCCTAACTCGACCGACCATGCGACCATTCTTCCCGACAAATCTGGTTTAAAAAGTACCTTCTTCAAAGGGAAGTTGGTTAGTACCTCTATCGGATGAGCCTGGAAATAAGGCCTTAACTTGCGGGCTGCTATCATGAGGGCCAATGCCTGTTTTTCGATCGCCGAATATCTTGTTTCAGGATCCAAGAGTACATGGCTTACATAGTAAATAGGCCATTGTTTTCTGTATTTTTCCCGAATTAGGACTGCGCTTCTTGCCGAGTGTGAAGTTGCTAGATATACCTGTAAGGTTTCACCTTTTTCGGGTGTCCAAGACTTTTCTTTAACTCCTCAAATGCCTTTTGACATTCCTCCATCCAACGAGCCTCCTTACTTCCCCTCAGGTCTTTTAATGCCTGGAAAAAAGGTAAGCATCTTTCTCCCGCTTGCGAGATGAATCGGGTTAGAGCTGCTATTTGTCCTGTTAGACACTGTATATCACGAACAGTCTTTGGGGAATCCATGTCGATCAGTGCTTATATCTTGGCGGGGTTTGCCTCAATTCCTCTTTGAGAAACCATAAATCCCAAAAATTTGCCCGAAGATACCCCAAAGGCACACTTCTTTGGATTTAACTTCATCCGGTACTTTCTTAAGACGGAAAATATTTCATGAAGATCCTCAATGTGACCTGTTCGCAAGAGACTTTTTACCAACATATCATCCACGTATGCTTCCATATTCCTCCCGATAAGGTTGCTAAAAATTTTGCTTACGGCCCGTTGATATGTGGCTCCCGCATTCTTTAAACCGAATGGCATGACTTTATAGAAATAGCTTTCCCGATTGGTCATGAATGCCATAAATCTTTCGTCCTCCTCATTCATCAAGATTTGGTTATATCCGGAATAAGCATCCATGAAACTTAACGTTTCATACCCCGTCGTGGCGTCAATCAAAAGATCTATTCGTGGCAAAGGATAACAGTCCTTTAGGCATGCTTTATTGAGGTTTGTGTAGTCGGTGCACATTCTCCATTTTCCATTCGGCTTCTTTACCATTACCACATTAGCCAACCATGTTGGACACTCAATGGGCTTGATAAAACCAGACTTCTCCAGTTTTTCCACCTCCGCCCTGATGGCCTCGTGTTTTTCGATCGAGAAATTTCGCCTCCTTTGAATTATAGCCTTGAAGTTGGGATTAAGCCATAGCCCGGTGTTCGGCCACGTTCTATCAATCCCCGGCATATCGCTCCTTGACCAGGCGAATATGTCTATGTTTTTCAAAAGGTAAATTGTCAGTTCTTTTTTAAAAGCTTTAGGTTGTTCGGATCCGATGTACGTGAACTTCACATTATCCTCCGGTTGTAGACATATACGTTCTAATTTTTCCACAGGTTCGGGCCTTTGCATGATGTCTTCGTCCCGATCATCTCTTATTTCAATTGGCAAGGCCGTGGCCTTATTGGGTCCTTCTTTGTCCTTCAGGTAAGCCACATAACATTGTCGGGATAGTTTTTTATTTGAAACTACTTGCCCAATTCCATTATGCGTTGGGAACTTTATCTTCATGTGTTTTGGCGACACTACAGCGCCCAGCTTTGCTAACGAGGGTCTGCCCAAAATCATATTATAGGCGGGAAGATCCCGAACTACCAAGAAATTCGCTCGAATGGTTGATTCTTTCGGGAAATTTCCTACCGAGAGATCCAACTGAACTGTTCCCTCCACCACGGTTGATGACCCAGCAAATCCATAGAGATGAGTCAAGGATGGTTTCATCAGCCCTGATTCAAGATTCATCTTCTCATAAGCCTCCTAAGATAGGAGATCAACTGAAGATCCTGTGTCAAACCAGGACCCTATGCACTTCTCTTCGTCCAACTTCTACCTTGATCGCATCATCATGAGGTATGCAGACGCCTCGCTCGTCCTCTTCACCGAATGTAATTGGTAATTCGTCTATTTTCTTTCTTTTCTGAGCCTCTCCCGATCCTACGAAATTCAATTTTGATTTCAACTTTCGTAAGGACTCGGGTTTAGGCCCCCCGAATATTGTGAGGATCGGGGACCTGCTGGGTCCTGTGATTTCCTTTCCCCTCTTAGACTTTGATGCTTCGACACGACGCTCCTGGTTGGGCGAGCGACCTCTTTTTTCATTGATCACTCCCTTTTCATCCTCCCTATTTCTTAGAAAATTCGTAAGATGTCCCTGATTAATCAGCCTCTCAATATCTGCCTTGAGATGTCTACAGTCATTAGTATAATGACCATAGTCTTTGTGGAAGCGGCAATATTTCTCCATGTTCTTTTCGCCCGTTTTTGTAACGATCTTTGGGGGCCATCTTAGAATATCCCGATTCTTTATCTACATCAATATCTCAGACCGAGTAGTATTTAATGGTGTATACTCGTCCTGGTCTGGGGATCACCTTCTCCAGGACGAATGTGTCTTCCTTACTCGTTCCCAATCAGGCTACTTTTGCTTTGGTCCTATTTCCTGGCCTTTTATCTCTTTGGTCGCTACCTTGGGCTCCCCTTGTCGGGCATCAAGTATTTCCGCCACCTCTGCCTGCTTTTGGCATTGTTGTACTAACTCGGCATAAGTGGTCGGCATAAGTGGTCGGCATATCCTGCAGTAAATACTCTAGTAACTTCCGGTTAGTTAACCCTGTAAAGAGGGCTATTTTTTCTACTTGATTATCCAAGTTGCCTATTTCCATTGTAACGTTATTGAATCTCTTCAGATATTCCCGTATCGATTCGTTCCGTCCTTGCTTGATAGTAAAAGGCGTCTCCTTTGTTTTCCTGATCTGGATACCGCTCTGGAAACGCCCAATAAATTTGCGCGCTAAATTCTCAAAGCCGTTGATTCCTCCTAAAGGAAGGTTTGAAAACCACTTCTAGGCCGCCTCGGTCAGGGAAGAAGCAAACACTCGGCAAAGGATTTCATCAGAGTTTCCAGCCACAACCATCGTTTGTTGATAGTAACTAATATGGGCCGTGGGGTCTCCCGATCTGTCAAAACCCATAAAAGTTGGAAGCCTAAAGTTATGCGGAAATTCGAACAGAGCGATAGCATCAGTGAAAGGAGTCTTTCAGATGACTGAATAAACATCATCAGCCTTTCCGCCTCGAGATAGTTGCCCCAATCTTTGATTTATGTTGGTGAGTTCTCGACCAATATGAAGTGATCGTCCATCCTCCGTCCGGATAGTTCCTCTTCCTGAATGTCTCGAAGTTGGTGAATGGGTATGGACTCCCCTTCGCCTCCTCGTCACTGTTCCCGTTCGGCTTGCCTGCGGCCTATCGTGCCACTCATCTCTTCTGAGAGGTTCGCTGACTTTGACTTCCCGGACTCGATCCTGACGGTCCCCTTGGCGGTTTTGACCGTAATTCGGCCCTCGGCCCTGCTGTTTATCTACTTGATGGGAAGGTTCCCGGACTGCTTGTGGAGCCAAGATTGTTTCTTGTGCGCATTCTCTCGCCTCTATTTGGTCAGGTGCTTGTAGTGCAACTACCTGTCTGGCTAGTAAACGGAGCGTTTGCTGCATTTCCAAGAATTGGGTTTGTAACTGCTCCATTTGTTCCTGGAGAGGATTGGGAGGGTCCTGATTTTCTTCCCTTCCATCCTCCCTAACTTCCGGGAGTCTACTTCCTTCGGGTCTAACGACCGGAATCTCCATCTGAGAACGAGTGTTAATTTCTTGTAAAGCCACTGCCGCTGCTACTGATTTAGTCACCATGATTTTTCGAAGTGTTTCCCACAGACGGCGCCAAATGATGTGTCCAAAAATTGTTAAGCCTCCGGATCTGTGAAGATGACCTATAAAACAAAGTTAGACGTGGCCCGACCGCTGAGATCGGGAGGCCACCTCCGAAGTTTAAGTCAGTAACTGGACTGATCATAAAGGCTCTGGCTAATGGTAGAGCATAAGAATAATGAATACGTAATTGAGAAACGATTTAGGTACCTGATAGGTCGTACGTCCTTGGTTTATATAGCTTTTACCTCTAATCTTCAACCGTTAAATGAATTCTCGATCTTCTTCAGTGACCATCCAATCTTAGGGTTTTTCCCTAGATACTCGGGGCCACAAGTGGCTACCTATCTCGGCATGATTTCCTCTCCGCTTTATGATAGTCGCCTCCTACAAGTTAGCTTTAACTACCATAATAATCGGGAGGTCGTACCGGACTAGCAACCAATCAACGGCGCCTTTACGATCATTAAACTAGGGTTTGAGTGAGTTCCCGCCATGGTTCGACCAGAACATAGATTATGAACCCGGCTCGATACGTTCGGTGCAATTTCCCTTGTATCATTCACCATTTTCAAATTTATTTCATATGTAAGAAAGTTCTTTTCTTTTCTCATTTTTTGACTTTGCAATGCTTTTCACTTTACTATTTAAATGGCAAACTTGATAAATTAGTATTTTAACATCCTAATTTTTTTCTTTTCCCTTGTTAATATTGTGTTGTTTACATAATATTCTTGAGGAAATAATTGTTGGTTTTCATTAATTTATTTTTATCTTTTTAGGTTAATATTGAAATGGAAAGAAAAATATAGAAATTAATGCAAATTGCACTGGCACCCCAAAATGGAGGCCTTAAAGCATTGACACCATACTTTATGGATGAAAAACATAGACACCCCAAAATTGGATTTTCATTGGACACATTTGTCTAAATTTGTTACTGAAAATCATTAAATCACTATTTATTTATTTTTCCTTCATATGTTGATAAGAATATTCTTGGAATTGAAAACCATTTAATTACTATTTTTTTTTCCCTCTTCATATTTTGATAAGAATATCATTGGAGTTGAAAGAAAATAAACAATGATTTAACAGTTTTCAATGACAAATTGGACTAATGTATCCAATGAAAATCCAACTTTGGGTTGTCTGTGTTTTTTAAATATAAAGGTTAATATTGTAAGGCCTCCATTTTGGGGTGCCAGTGCAATTTGCTCTAAAAATTATGTTTTCTGGTTTACTTAACATACAAATAAGAACGAAAAAGATAAAATAACAAAATATTCCAAGATAAAGTAGAAATATTTAGATAAAGAACAAGGAAACTATGTGGAACTTTAGCTATTTTTTTCACTTGGAAAAACATTGTTGGTAGATAGGGATAAAGAATTAAAAACTTATGAATTGTATTAGGTAATTTAAAAAAAAAAATTTAAAATTTAAAATTAAAAAAAAAAAAAACCTTTAATATCTACTTAAACATCAACATAATATAATCAAAAGTCGAATCCCAAGACATTTCCTTTTTTACCTTACATAAATGGCTACACATGCATTTGCACTTACTGTTTACTACATTACAAGCATGTATGTTCATGTACCTTATCTAATATCTTACACGAATGCATTGATGGTTTTGTCCTCTGACCTTTTGTAAATTTTAGCACATAAAGTGTAGGGCAGAGGTGCGAATAGATTTGCTTTCGTCTACCAACACTCCCATTGAAGTCGTAGAATCATGAGTCAAGATTCCCTGGATTATTGATTTACTTGTGTTTTTAAGAAGTAAATTAAAATTACATTTACATTTGAAATGTGAAAATTATTCTATTTGTAGAAAATAATACCTAGCAATCAAACACCTAGATTGTTTTTCCTAAGAAATAAATTTTACTCATAGCATTCTCCTTATCATTCTCATTGTTATGTAATCAAACACTTATATGGATTGCCTCATTATATGTTAGGATTCCAATTCCTTCTCTCTCCTTGTGTCCATTTCTTAGGCAACTTCTTTCACCAACAGATAAAACTTTCTTAGGCAATTTCCTTTTACAAGCTTACTTCCAGAGCTTAGTTCTATACATGTTCAACCAATACTCTGCAATAATATTATCAAACCTCAAAATATTTTTAGTACTAGACAAAATGACTTTGTAAACATGTTACAGAACATTTGGATCTAAATTTTTCTATAAACAATCATATACAAGCACATTTTCTTCTACATATTTCACAAGGCATTGGGTTCCATGTTTAGCATTTGTGTTGTTCATGATTCTGGCTTTACCTGAATTTTATGCACACATAACTTTAACATCAAAAGTTCATTAGTCATCATGATACACATCAAATGAAGCTGTTTTTGGGGTTTTGTCTAGTAACTGAAAGATGAATGAATATAAGAGCAGAGCTAAACCAGTCCTTGTTCTTCTGCTTCCTGCCCAAGTAGCCACCTAAAAAACTAATGAGTTTCAAGAAGTCTTTGATGTGTGAAAATTGTTAAAAGATGCTTTTCTAGATGGCCGTTCCAGCTTTGAAAAATTATTAGAAAATGAAACAAAAGATAATTAATGATGGTAGAACTGATCCTTAAATTTTTATAAATACTACAACCACTTTATTTGTTGAATGCATATCAATGGTCAATTCAAGTTGAAAAATCAAAACCAACCAACAATAAATTGTAAGGTAAGGTGTCCTACATAAGGCATCAATTGAACTTGAAGAAGTCAACATTATAGCTTGTGGAAGTTTTCTAGCCACTCACCTCTCTGATCATAAAACATACACATATCTAGTGAGAATTTTGAGATTACCCACGACAAAATAATAGTGCAGGATTCTTGAAAAGCTACCTAAAACATCAATGGATCATCAATTAGGACTAAGAGAGAGGGCAGGAATCTTTTGGCGAATCTTTACTCACTACATTCTCCTCTCCTGCATGGGTGTCACCTGCAACCATGGAAACCACTCGGATCTCCTGGCATTGCTAGCCTTCAAGGATGGGATTACTAAAGACCCACTTCACATCATGGACTCTTGGAATGGTTCTCTTCATTTCTGTAAGTGGGTCGGTATAACATGCGACCCTGCAACCCAAAGAGTTTCCATTCTCAACTTAGAATCTCAAAGGTTGGTTGGATCTTTATCTCCTTTTATTGGAAATCTTACATTGATTTCTTCAATCAACCTGCAAAATAATAGCTTCCATGGTGAGATTCCTCCAGAAATAGGTCGTTTGAGAAGCTTACAACATCTCAGACTAACATTCAATTCCTTGGGAGGCATGATTCCTTCCAATCTCTCTCACTGCACTAACCTCAGAACTCTTAATTTATCCATAAACAATTTCATGGGACAAATACCAGACCAGCTTAGTTCACTCTCTATGATTCAATATCTTGGCCTTGGAGGTAACTTTCTCACCAGAGGAATCCCTCCATGGATAGGGAATCTTTCATCTCTATACTTTATTTCTCTTGCAAAAAATAGTTTCCAAGGAAGCATACCTCATGACCTTGGAAGACTATGTTGCTTGGGAAAATTCAGTGTATGCTAATGAGCTCATAGGTGAGATCCCATCTTCACTCTACAATATCTCCTCCATTTTTCACTTCTCTGTCACACAAAACCTCTTGCAGGGTAGCCTTCCCATTGATGTAGGCCTTACTCTCCCTAATCTTCAAGTATTTGCTGGTGGTGTAAACAACCTTACCGGAACCATTCCTGTGTCACTGTCAAATGCATCTGCACTTGAGATAGTTGATTTTGCTGAGAATCACATTACTGGTCATGTGCCTGTGAGTCTGGGGAGTTTAAAGTACTTAACTAGACTTAATTTTGAAACAATCATCTAGGAAGTGGGCAACCCAATGACTTGAAATTCCTCTCCTTCATTGCTAATTGTACAAATCTGCAAGTACTGGGTATAGGTTACAATCGTCTAGGAGGAGAATTGCCCAATGTCATAGCCAATCTCTCGGCGCTGCTCCGTATATTCACTATGGGTTCAAACATGATTCATGGAAGCATTCCTGTGGGGATCGGTAATCTTGTCAGTCTAACACTACTTGGCATGGAAGGAAACATGATCACTGGTAGTCTTCCAGATGCATTGGGGAAGCTTAAGCAACTAAATAGATTGGATCTGAGATTTAATGGATTTTCAGGTCTAATTCCTTCCTCTATAGGCAACTTGACCCAATTGATTGAGGTCGACATGGATGTGAACAACTTGGAAGGAAACATACCTTCCAGTCTTGGAAATTGTCAAAATTTGCTAGAATTGAACCTTTCTTTTAATAATCTAAATGGTACCTTACCAAAAGAAGTTATAGGTATTCCTTCCCTTTCTATTTCATTTGCAGTGGCACATAACTCTTTGAGTGGTCCATTACCAGTAGAATGGGGAAACTTGAAACATTTGACGGAATTGGATGTGTCTGAGAACAATTTCTCGGGTGGAATACCAGATGCACTTGGCAGTTGTGTCAGCTTGGAACTCTTATACATGGCCGGTAACTCCTTCCAAGGATCATTCCCGCTCTTCTTTCAGTCTTTAAAGGCACTACAAGAAGTGGATCTTTCACAAAATAAGCTATTTGGGGAGATTCCACAATATCTTGAGAACTTATCATCCTTGAAGATACTAAATCTCTCTTTCAATGATTTCAAAGGCCAAGTGCCAAAACTTGGGCTCTTTGCAAATGCAAATGCAATTTCAGTTGTTGGAAACAGAGGTCTCTGTGATGGTATACCAGAACTACAATTGCACAGTTGCCCAAAGGTTTCTAAGTCAAGTACAGTGATCATAACTTCTGTTGTGGTTTCAGTGATTATTATCATTTCATGTTTAGTTGCTATCTTCATTTGGATGAGATACCCAAGGAAGAGAGATTTGGCTGCATCTGCTTCCCATGATTATTCATTACTTATCTCTTACTCTGAGCTTTTTAAATCTACTAATGGTTTCTCAGAGGATAATTTGGTTGGGCATGGTAGCTATGGCTCTGTGTATAAAGCAGTCTTGCCAGAAAGTGGAGAAGTTGCTGTGAAGGTATTGAACCTTCAACAACGAGGTGCTTCTAAGAGTTTTGCAGCTGAATGTGAGATCTGGAAAAACATTAGGCATCGGAATCTTCTAAAGATATTGACAATCTGTTCAAGTATAGATTTTGAAAGGAACAAATTCAATGCTCTAGTTTATGAGTTCATGCCTAACGGGAACCTCGACGAATGGTTACATCCAAGAATTGGATCAAACAAGGTTCTAAACCACATTCAGAGGTTAAACATAGTTGTGGATGTCGCTTCTGCATTGGAATATCTTCATTTTGATTGCGAAATACCTGTTGTTCATTGTGATCTAAAGCCAAGCAATGTGCTTCTTGACAAAGATATGACCGCTCATGTTGGTGACTTTGGACTTGCTCGATTTCTTTATGAAAGATCCAACGTTTCATCCAACAACCAAAGCATGTCAATTGGGATAAAAGGAACTATTGGCTATGTTCCTCCAGGTAAAAGTTCCATTCTAATTACAGTGCTTCACAAGTTTAAAATAGATCTGTTAGATTGCGTTCTACTTCTTTGTGTATGGTACGATAAACCACTCTCTTTCACTGATGTATGACATATCCTGATGAACTAGAATGATTGATTGCAGAGTATGGTATGGGAGCCCAAGTGTCCATACTTGGTGATGTATATAGCTATGGGGTCCTATTACTGGAGATGTTTATAGGCAAAAGTCCCACTGATGATATGTTTAAAGACGGTCAAAGCCTCCATGAATTTGCTGCAGCAGCGTGGCCTGGACAATTGATGAAGATTGCAGATCCAAATTTGTTCTTGGTAGAAGAGAAACAAAAGGAAAAGGAGGGTAGCAAAGAAATAGATGAATCACCTCTTAGCCACAGCAACAATGGAAGTCACATAATCACAGAAAGCTTGAGTTCAATAATTGAAATTGGACTCTCATGTTCTGCCCCATCACCAAGAAATCGGATTACAATGGAGGAGGTTAGACACAAATTATATGCTATTAGGAATTCGATTCTTCAGTTGGAGAATCAAAATTGAAACAAATAGAAGATGTAGAATTACATCTTGACATACAAAAGAGAGAATGAAGGGAGTGATGTTATTATTTTAGGTGTTTTTGCTCAGAAATATTTTCTATGTTGATCATTACATTAATCATTAGTTCTTAGCTTTTCTAGTGTAATCACTCTATTCAAGGATGAATTCCATGTACTCCATCATCCAAGAGAATGATCAATTCATGCCAACTCCAGACAGACATCTTACTTTCCTCTGAATTTATTTGGTGCTATGACTCTTGTCAATCAAAAACCTGAGGAGCAAGGTTTGACGAAAAAATGTTTGTGGTGTCTGATTATGTTTGGTTCTTCTCATAGTCTATGGTGTGGGATTCCTATACATTACGATCAAAGTGCAATGCACATTGAGTCTGATGGACTTACAGTGGGATTCAGCAAGGCCAACATAGCAGTATCTATTAGTCTATACTATGGAGGAATTTTTTAGTATTCCACTTCCTACAAATTAAAGTTGTCATGTATAACTTTTATTCTTGAACAGTTTGTATATGAGTCGTATTTGATATTAGACTATCAATGATGTATGTGAATATGTTTTAGTCACATGTGTTACGTGTAATGTAGGTTTAATGTTTACTTCAAGCATGTTTAGATATGTGAAAATACATTCAGTTTTTTCCACATACAACCAAGCATGAGCACAAATCCAAAAGAGCATTGTGTTGTTTCTAGTCAAACTAACCATGGATATGTGTTTATAGACCTTCCCAAGAAGAACCAGGCCCCGAAAATGCATAGAACCTACCTAACATAACATCGAAGCCTGGCAGATTCTATACTAGGTCTCAGCAAGATCTCAGCCAGATCTCAGCCAAAATCACAGTATCTTGGTGGTCTTGACGCCTTCTAGAAACCGAGACAAAACAAGATCTTAGACATTGTTCGAGGCACAGTTGCAAATATGAACAACTCGTATATCCTTATCACAGTCATCCTATTCCCAAATTCTAAGAGGAGTGGTATGCATTAAGAATATCTACAATGACAATACATACCAAACACAACCCAAATTCTAAAAGGGAGAAAAAAAGGAGTGGCATTTGACTGAAAAAGATACAAAACAAGAAGATAGCTACAGAGTTAGAGACATCCACAAGTTATTAATGTCATTCACTCAAGAAAAAGTATCATGCAGTATAAAAGACATACATGAGTGAATACCAAATCTGGTTTCTGAAAAAATGCTACACAACAACATGATTATTTATGGTTGAAGTAAAATGTTGAGAGGTTCTTTTTTTGTTGTAGGTCAGCTTTACCAAAAGAACAGAAAGCCCAAACTAGTCAGAAACTTGTGAAGAGTTTTACAACCCCATTGAACTGGAGTCAATGTTTTACCATCACCATCTTCACCATTATATGGCAGCGAACGGAAGTCAATGTTTTCTTCAGTTATTTGAGGTCTTTCTTTTAGCCTGTCAACATGCAGGTCTCACTGATTCCCATTGATTAACAGTATCTGACTGTAACCCCATCAGGTTCTTTCTATGGTTACATGATTCATGAAACAAACAGAGGAACATCTTCCATGTGGACAAGAGACCAGTGGAATGCAATCTTCATTGGATGAAGTGTTTAAGAATCTACTGACGTTACACTTGAAACTCATATGGCATCAATTTTATCATGCTGGAATGCTCAGGTTGATCTTTCATTAGTATGTGCAAGTTAAAAAAGGTCAACTGAGAAATTAGATAGAGCTATATTTGGCAGAATTAATATTTAACAAATCATCTAGTGCGACTCATAGATATGGGGGACTTTCATTTTATACTCTATGATTACCAGATTCAGTGCTCTGGTGTTATTCAACTAAAATTAACAATATACTGTATTATTCCAGCTAAAAGCAACCTCTTCCTCTTTGCCTCCAATAAGAAGAAACTGAAATATCTCATAGAAAATACTCTGAAGCTTAAACTTCCTCTTGACCCCAAAAGAAATATAAAAAAGAAAGAAAAAATTCTCATAACAAATAATCTGAAGCTTGGTGGGGGGGGGAGAGGAAAATTTGACAGCCAAACACTCTTTGCACCCAGTGGGGCTTATCGATCGAGATCAAAGGAGTTAGGTGATGACTGATTCCTTATTAAGGATGAAGAGAAAGGAAAACAAAACACCTTTTCAAACAGTTGCCTCAAGGGTACTATTATCCCCCACTTGAACAGGAGGATTGGAGTTATTACCTTCCACAACTAGCTGTGATGAATAAATTTTGATTTACCATTTTTGACAACTGATTCAAGCCAGGTAGCATAACAGGACCTCCTTCATAAATCCCTTGATTTGCATCTATCCAGTTTATAACTCCCCATTACTATCAAGTATGTTTTGAGCAATCATGAATTTCTTGTCTGAATTAGAGATGCCTTCTTCATGTGAACAAGTAATGTTTGCTGAAGTTTGCAATGAGGTGCCCAAATCAACCATGTGTCCATTTGGATAAGTAATTTTCTCTGCAATGACCACATGATCATTCTCGGGATGAGTAGTGGAGTCTGAATCAATCAGTTCACTTTTTGCACTAGATATAGGTTCCTCTTCATGGCAGGAAAAGTCCCCTTCAGCATTTGGTTTAGGCGAGTTCTCTGTAGCAATTGGTTCCAAGGTTATGTAATTCAATGGCACTTCCCTTACGATTTGTTTTTCAGCATTTTCCCATTGTTCTGAAACAATGATAAGATTCTGAGTTTCCCAAATATGGACGAGCCGGTCTGGCCCTGGTTGCCACACAACATCTCCTTTGTTGCCTTCAAGAAGAAATTTGAATTGTAGAGTCTTTCCAACAAGCATATCCTAGTCAACACACAAACAACATATCAGAAGAGAGCAGTCAAATAACTAAATTTCTGCGAATTCATACATTACTACTTACAAGCTCAAGTGCCCACATATTTCCATCTGACCATTTCAGTGGCACAGCAGATGAAGGATCCCACATACCAAAAATGGGGTCATCACCAACTATGAGGAACCGCTGACCATACACACATTCTTTTTGTAATTGGAATCTAACATGAACAGTCTTTTTGCCTGAAATTCAAATGGTGGATTTAATATGGGACAAAAACCAATGTTAGGAAAAGGAAATAAACATACAAGCAACAAAATCTTACTTGTTACTTGAGCCTGATCTTCACCAAAAAATAAAACTTGAACCTGATCATCTGCAGTGTCATGGCCAGCCTGCACAGCATCTTCAGTCTCCAAGCCCACCTGCACACAATGTTTTACTGAAGACCATATACATCTTATTCCATTCTGTGTCACCCTCGACCAGTAGTCAATAAGCCAGCTATATTACAAATCTTGATTTTAATTTGGCTAAAAAACAAAAGGAAATGCAGCCATGCAGGAGGTTTAAATAAACCAGAAACAGAAAGAATAATAATGCATACGTATAAGAAGTTAGAACAAGATCAACCGAAATCATGAAACATGAAGAAGACCAAAACCCAAAACGTCAAATTACTAACCCAGATTCCAGAAATAATTAAACACCAAAAAGAGAGTTAAGTGGGGAAGGATAACGGGGTGATCGATACCTGTTTATCCATTGAAAGACATCGAACAGACTCAGTTGTTTTGATATGCAGAGGAAACGAATGTAGGGAAGCGACACCAATGCTCTTCTGAAAGGGAAAGGAACATTTTTGTGGTCTATTGGAAAGAGTTTTCGAAGACAAGATTGTTTTGCTAGGATTGTATTCTGCGAAGATATTCGATGCAGAACTTGTTAAGGCCTCCATTGCCCAATGTTGCAGCTTCAAATTAACAGAGATTGCTTATTCGTTGTCGGAGAGAAAGAAAGACACAGAGAGTGAGCAAAGTCTAGTGAGAAGAGAGACGAGTAGCTTTTCAGAATGTCATTTCATTGCGTTGGATGAGCTCTAAATAGGCTTCGGAGAAGGGACCCGCCCACGAGAATTGGATCTGATTTGACGTGGCAGCTTTTACGGAGCATAGTGAATGTGGGTCCCACACAGACTTGATCAACCCACTGGAGCTCTTTTTTTTTTTTTTTTTTAATTCGTTAAAGAACATACCGGCTCAAGATTGGGTCCAAGCTAAATAGGAATCTGGATCATCTCTCCATCGGGGGAGAGTGCTCCCCCATGGCTTCCTGACCACAAAAATTAGTGGGTCTCACTGGTGAAATTTTTTTTTTTTCTTTCCAAAAAGTGTTTTTCACTGTAGGCCTCACTTGGTTTTTGTGGTCGGAAGTGTCGGGGAGCACAAACGTCGGGGTCGCTGATCCGGACTCGCTAAAGAGAGTATAAATTGCCAACATAGCGGATGTGGGTCCCACACATACTTGACCAATCCCGCCAGCTCTTATCAGATTTTCATCCCGTCCATTTTGACAAAGAAATGGATCAGTCATTTCCTTATAAATGAGTGACATGTGTCCATAGGTTAGATTTGAGGGTTGAGATGTCTTTCAAATCTAACTTCAACTTTTAGATCTGACATATAGACACATGCCACTCATCCATCCATAGGAAATGAATGGTCCATCTCCTTATCAGAAATAGAGAGGATAAAATTTCAACTCCCGAGTACCATGTGTTAGGATTCGAGTGATCAATCACACAAGATCAAACAAAACAAAATTTTATCCTGGTTCAGCTCAACATGAAGTTAAGTCCAACATTAGGTTTTCCACTGTATTATTTTCTAAACAACTCGAATACAGATGTTATGTTATAAGAGAATCAAAAACCCTAAACCACAACTATTCATGGACCTAAGCCCAAACTGCAAAAGAACTTCGAGGCCTAAACCCCTCTGTCCATCCACAACAGAATGTAAAGCATGAATCATACTCAACACCAAGGAGTAGAATTAGTAGACAATGTTTTTCACCCAAAATAAAAAATAAAAGAATTAGTAGACAATGTTAGATGGATTAGGTCTTCCACTAAGCTAGCTATTTCATTTACAAATCAAAAAGGAAGAAGTTGCACAACACAAACAATGATGATAATTTAAAGTTGCCAAAGAAAGGAGAAAATTTAAAATCAAGATCAAAACTAAGTAAGTGAATCGTTAATTTGGAAAGTCAAATTCATCACCACATTATTTTCATTTCTTTAATTGAGGTTTGACAAAACTTAACAAAATATTGTGGAGTACAACAGATACCGTGTCTAATGACATTTCATACCACATCTATGAAAAATACTAGCTTTTACTCCTTCAATAGTTAAATTGAGAATTATTATTATTTTTTCATCATAATGATAATAATTATTACTTCTTTTATTTCATCCATGTTTATAATCTTTTTTTTTTTTTGTGAAACATCCATGTCTATAATCATGACCACGATTATAATTATCTTATTTTATACTTATCATGACTTGTTGCACTTACTTCAAAAAATAAAACAAAATCAATAAGAAAAGTTTTATAATTTTTCATTAATAATCCATTATTTTACTTAATTATAAGGAAGTATGAAATCAATTCAGAATATCTTTTAAAACCATTTTCGTGCTTATAGGTCTAGTCACTCTGATCCCTCATGGACTGGTTACCTCTGTTGGGATCCTGGGTAAAGGGGTAAAGTCCTCATCAAGCATCCATGGCTGGGGATTAAGTCAACACTCTCTTACCACGACCATTGACATGAGTACTGGTGCATGTCGGGGTTTATAATCCAATGCAAGGCACTAGTAACATACTATATGAAGTCCAGATACTTCCCCTACAGCACCAACCAACTCGATTCCGTATCCTTCGCAACCTAGGAATGAGAACCCTCATGGACTGGCTACCGCTGTTGGACTCCACTCCCTAACCCTATGGTCATCCACATATTATTGGGGGCAGAAAGCTCTCATGACTCCTCACGACACCTGGGCTGCTCCTTGGACATCCATGAACCCAACCCTACCATTGCAAGAACAATAGTGGACTACTAGGTCTCCGCACGACCTGGTTACCGCTGTAGGATGAAACAGAGTCACGTCACCATCGTCACAGGTCATCCGGCTTCAATTCCCCTACCGAAAGGGTAATAACATGTAGGGTACCTAGCCATGCAATTATAGAGTCCCTAGGTATGTCATCCAACCATCATGATAGTGCTGGAGGCACCATGTGTGCCATACCACAACCCTCAAATATCTCAAGCAAAGATATCCAATTGGATAACCTTTCCATCACAACTACATTACATCAAACAAGATCATATCATGACCGTTCAAGTAATATCATGAAGTAACAAAGTATGTAAATATAACACAAACGTAATAGTGTTAAAGTAAATTAAACAACTACAACAATGTACATGATTAATGAATAATATAGGAAATATCTTATTTATTATATACATGTCATTGCATATAAACAAGATAGTGTGTCTTTACCTGTCAATAAGTAAAAGCTTCCTAGAGTGCAATCCGATCACAATTATAAGACTTTTAGCAAAGTTAGAGAACACCTAAACATAGGATTACAAGATTATATAAGAGACATGAGTCAAACAGAGTAAAAGCCAAAAGTCACATTGCTACTGGACCCAGCCGGTCGCTTGGCTCAAGTGACCGCCTTGAGCAACCGCCCCAAAAACAGACTGTTTTCAACTCCGAAACTCAGACTTTTGATCATCCGATTTCAATCCGGTTTTGGGATGATCTCAATCCGAATTCCAAACTTAACAAATCTATAACCAAGGAGCAAATAAAAAACCTAAAATTACCACAGATCTATCACCCAAACCCACTCACTTGATTAAATCCATCCTTTATTCGAATGCAGGGATTCGTTTTCGGACATAATCTTCTCAAACACATTGATTAGGGTAACCTGCCAATCATAATTAGGTCACCCCAACTTGATGGATATGGATCCAATACCAATCCAAAGTTGAAAGAAGAGAAAGGAGTGAAAGGGTTTCACCTACCTTAACCTAAGGGTGTCAACTATGGACCGGAACCGTCAAACCGTACCGGACCGCGCCGCCTAATACCGGACCGTAGCGGACAGTTTAAAATTCGGTTCGGTCCGGTTTCCGTTTCAGCTGCAAATACCGACGGTATAGAACCGAACCGGACCGAATTTCTAGGTATTATTGTAATTTACATTCCAGTTAAGTTTGCTCTAGGTGCGATGATTTCTCATTCTGTCTGTGACTCTGTCATTCACTCTTCCTCTCGTCGGCGTCTTCGTCTCTTCAGAGTCTCAGACTCTTCAAGTTCGAGTCTTCAGGTTCAGACGTTCTCTTCACGTCTAAGTCTAACTCGAGTTCACTCATCTCTCTGAGACTCTGATTCTCTCATCTCTCAATCTCTCATCGTCATCGAGTCATCGTCTTCGTGAGGCATTTTGAGGCTAAAGAGCAGAGACCGTGAGGCTGAAGAGCAGAGGAGTTTTGATTTCTTGAGCCGGAACCTGAAGTCGTGACTTGAAGTCATGAGCCTGAAGGCCCTGAACCAGACCATAGGTTAGTATGATTTCTTCTTCTTCACGTTCTTATTCTTCTTGAGGCTAGATGATTCAACGGTTTCTACCATTTCCTCTGTTGCAATTTCATAGATTGCAAATTAATAAACTTCATTGAAAACCCAAGGAAGCCGAATGATTCATGCGATTGATAATAACATGTGGAGAGATTACTCAAATCAAAAGCGGTAGTTATAACTTCATTTTTATTCTTCACGTATTTAAGTGGGGAATTCTATTTAAACTTCATATATAACATACCTTTGCTTCTTGGTCATCTTCTCTTCTTCTTTTAATTCTGAGTCTGATGGGGTTGGGTTGGATTGTTTTCACAATTATATAAATGAAGAACGATTATAAATTTAGCAGTTAGGTTTTCTATTTGGACTTTTAGAAGTTCTCTATTTATCTTGTTGTTTCATGATTGAAATGATTCAGTTCTCATTGCAGAACCCAATTTGACTGAAGCGGTAAGGCAATTGGAACCCTTGCAAGAGTATTTGGACCACAGAGAGCATAATCAAGTAAGGAGGAATTCGGTCAACCCCGTCAAGTTCATTACTTCATTTTTGGGTCAAGCAGCTCATATATTGTTTATTTTTTTACAATGTTCAGAATCTTCAGATCGTTGCTGGGAAAACATAAACAAAAAGCCTTATTCAATTATTCCCAATTCATGCATAGTACGGTCAATTTGCAAGACCTTCCAGACCATCAAAGTACCTTGGTGGGTGACACCAGTTAGCCATGTTGTGCTCGTTTTAGATTGCTTGCCGCCGGTCTGATTGGCCAAGTTGTGGTTTAGTTCTAGACTAGTTTTCTTGATTGGCCAAGTTGTGGTTTAGTTCAAGACTAGTTTTCGCTAGTTTGCAATTTTAGATTGCTTTCGGTTTAGTTTGCAATTTGTTAGTTTTCAATTTTTAGATTGCTTTCCGGTTTCTGTTGGTTTGCAATTTGTTAGTTTTCAATTTATTAGCGGACCTAGTAATTCTCATGGTGCAAAAAACATTCAATTTATTAGCAGATCTTTTAACGCATGGTGCAAAAATATTCAGCAAGGCGTGGCCTCCACCAGACGAAACAATAACTACTACTTACTAATTTGATTATAATTGTATAACGAAACCGCCGGACCCGCTAGAAACGAATTTATACCATTTTATACCGAAACGGGACCGATTTTAAATGCCGCACGTAAATTGGACGGCGGTTCTAGGTATTCAATATTGGTACTGCCGACCGTCCGATTGCACCTTACCTTAACCAGATCAACAAACAGATGAGGGGAATAAATCCAGATCGCCAACCAAGCTTTCCTCACCTTCCAGCACGTGTTCACTGCCTCCTAAATGTCCAAAACCACAATCCCGAATATAATAATGAGTTAAAAACATGAGGCTTGCTATTTATAAAGAACAGGGGCAAATTAGGGCAAAATCCCGCAAGCAGACCATAGCGGTCGCTTGGGGCAGTTGAATGGCCCAATCAATCGCCTTAAGCAATTGCCCCCTAGTACATTGCTGTACTTGGGTGCTTTGCTCAAGGGGTTGACTCCCAACCTCAACCTAACCCTAAATAACATATGGGGGAGATCTTACCTTCATTCCGGACATCTCCAAACACCTCTTGCCTTCTACCAGAGATCCAACTTCCCAGCAAGGTAGGTTCTTCATCAAGAGAATCCAGATCCATGGGTTCAGGGTATGGATCATGGACTTCTATCTGGACACTCCACAACTTAATCCGACTTGACCTTTGGGTTATCAGACCTACAATATCGGGTACGGGGGTTGTTACATACCTAGAGGTGGACAAGCAAGCTCTAGCTTTGGTAACAAGCTGCTCGAGACCATATTTTCAATCCCATCCCATAGTAGCTCTAACGAATTTTCCCATAAAGAAGATTTTACACCAGACCATACTTGGCTGGTCAACTTGTCACTAGGGCTATTGAGCTTAGTGAGCATCAAATTGAGTTCCAACCCTAGCTGGCCATTAAAGGTCAAGCCCTGACGAACTTTATTGTTGAGACTCAACATCCACAAGATGAGTAGGAGGAAGATGAATCGGCTCCCAAGCAAGTAAAAATATGGATTCTATCTGTAGATGGATTCAACAATGCTCAAGGAAGTGGAGTAGGTTTAATTTTACAAAGCTCAAGAGGATTTGAAATAAAATACACACTTCGGTTCAAGTTTAAGGCTTCTAACAACGAAGCCATATATGAAGCATTACTAGCCGGCCTCATATTAGCTAAAGCACTTGGAATTAAAAAATTGGATATCAAAAGCGACTCACATATTATGTAAACCAAGTCAACAGAGCATACGAAGCAAAAGAAAAGAGGATGGAAAGATATCTCAGTTTGGTCGAACAATATAGGCAACACTTCACAGAACCTGCTAATCAAGCAAGTGCCCAGAGTAGAGAATGACTAGGCAGATGCATTATCTCGCCTAGCCACAGAAGAATTAGATATTACAAAGCTAGTAGTCTATTTGGAAGAATTAAAAAGTCCAAGCATATATGTGGTCGATCATATGCAAATACAGGTCAAGCAAGGCTAGATGGAGCCAATCATTCGCTATCTAGAGCATGATCAACTCCCAAAATATAAAAAGGAAACTCGAACAATTCAACAAAGAGCTGCATGATATACTATTAAAGAAGGCCTGTTATACAAGAAATCAATGACTCAACCACTACTTCGGTGCTTAGGATCTTTAGAAGCCAATCAGATCCTGAGAGAGATACACATGAAGGAGTTTGCAGAGCACAAATAGGTGATCCAACATTAGCAAATAAAGCTCTAAGAGAAATCCAACCCCAACCCTAATCCGGGAACCCTGTTGTTTGTAGGTCCAAATTAAGACCCCAAGTGAAGGTAGAAGGCAACTATGGGCCATCTCAATAGAAGACATGTTGCTTGACCCAGAACCCATGGAAATTGATGATGGAGTTCCATACTTGGAAACCTTGTCAGAGTTGGAGAAGAAACTGCACCTTGATGAAGAAGAGCTTGGCTGATGGACTTGAAGCCTAGTTGGACATGGTTTGAAGGTATTCCTCAATGTTATGTGAGTTGTTTGTTGAGTTGGGAGAAGCCCCATTCAAAATTTTGAGGTTTGGAGCTTCAATTCCCTGACTTGGGCTTGCTGTCAGCCTGGGTCGACTGGGCCAATCGACCTGGCCAATTGACCCACAGTCATAGGGATTGTTTTCTAAAACCTCTGATTTTAGGGTTTTTGATGCTCTACTTAATAGGACTACATGGTTTTCAGCCACAATTGTTTCTAAAACCTTTGGAGAACTTGGAGAACCTCTCTCAAGCCCTCTCCTTGGTGTTGTGGAAGATCCATTGTGAGTTCTCAAGTTCTTCGGTGATTATTCCTCAGTAAGGTTAGTTATCTCTCTTAATCTTCTATTAATTTACTCTTATATTGATTTCTTCTCATCATTGTGATTATGAAGATGGTTTTGCATCCTTGCAAACACTTCTTCTTCAATCTCTGTAGTTGCGAGTGAATCTCCATTCACTCCAATGCTACTATGATCTACGCAACTGAATTTCATGAAGAGATCTTGTGAAATCTTCATGAAGGTGTGATCATTCTATTTTTTTTATTTTTTATTTCAAACCATGTTAGATTCATTTTTATATTAGTTTCTATCATTGATCTATTGTTATTATTCTTCTAGAGTGAATTCTCATTCTCTCTAGCCTCTCCGTTGAATCCACAGACTCTTTTCTTTGAAAAACCTATTTTTGATTAAATTAGATTCCATTCTCTTGATCAATGTTGATGTCTAATCTATGCTAGTTAATCTTAGTTTACTGTTCTAGAAGTTCCTTTGAATTTTCGGAGTGTTTTGAATCCCGAAAGATGAGTTTCGGATCAAAATTATGATTTTTGTTTCGTACTGTTCATTGGGTCGATTGACTAGGTCCATTGGACCAATCGACCTAGCCAGGCTGCCCAAGCTGACAGTAATTGATTTCTTTGTCTGTTTCGATCCGTTTGACTTCTAATCTTCTAGCGTTTGTTCCTAATGATTGAACTATGCATGTTTAAGGTTTGTTTGCTAACCTTGGACCTATCCTCTTTGTTCCTCCGGAATTATTCAAAGTTATTTAAGGTAAGGATGGTTGATTGTCTAATAACTTAGAATGTATGATCTTTGGTTTATGATTTAGATTTGCATGATCATACTACTGTTATGAAATCCAGCTTTAACCTTGACCCGAAAACCCTATTGTTTATAGGTCCGAAGACCCGAAGTAAAGAAAGAAGTCAACTATGGAGCCATCTCAGTGGAAGACATGGTGTTTGACCCATAACCCATAGAAGTTGATGATGGTGTTCCATACTTGGAAGCTTTGTCAGATTTGGAAATGAAACTGCACCTTGATGAAGATGAGACTAGTTGATGGACTTAAAGTGTAGTTGGACATGATTTGAAGGCACTCCTCTATACTAGATAAGTCATATGTTGTGTTGGGAGAAGCTCATTGGATTTGGATTTGATTTACGCCCTCATTTCCCTGTTTTGGCCTTGCTGGCATGCTTGGTCGATTGGGTGGTCGACGGGCCAATCGACTAGCCAATCAACCAACAGGGACAAAATATGTCAAGATCCTTTGTTTAGGTCTTTTGGTGCTCTATATAATAGAAGTATGTGTTTCTTAGCCTCCTTTGTTTCTAAAACCCTCAGAGAACGTGGGAAGCCTCTCTCAAAGCCTCTCCTTGGTGTTTGTGAAGAACTCTTGCAAGATCTCAAGTTCTTCATCTCTTATTCATCTTCAAGGTTAGTAATCTCTTATTTTTCTTATTGATTTACTGTTGCATGATCAAGTTCTTACTACTGTGATTATGAAGAAGGTATTGCAACCTTGCAAACACCTCTTCTACAATCTCCTATGATGAGAATGAATCTCCATTCATTCCACTCATGTTATGATATTCATACTTGATTCTTATGATTTCTTCATGAAGCCATGATCATTCTTTTGATTTGATTTCTCTAGCATGTTAGATCTATTTACATGTTAGTTTTATGTATGATCTACTGGTTATATTCTACTAGAATGAGATCTTATCATCTCTAGTTCCTCTCATGAGTTCATAACTTGTTTTCATTGAAAACTATGATTTTTACCAAATTAGAAAGTCATATTTCCAAATTAGTAAGTATTGTTTTTATTTTTTTATCATTGGTAGTGTCTAATCTATGCTAGGTAGTCTTAGATTACTGTTCTTAATGATCCCTTGAAATTTCAGAATGTTTTGAATCCCGGAAGATGAGTTTTGGATAAAAAATCAGATTTTTGTTGTGTACTGTTTAGGTGGTCGATTGGACCAAGCTACCACCCAATCAACCAAGGCTGACAGTAGCTGTGTTCTTCATCCGATTTGATTCGTTTGACCTCTAATCTTCTAGGTCTCTTTCCTAATGTTGTATCTATGCTTGTTTAGGATTTATTTGCTAAGTTTGGAACCATTCTCTTTGATCTTTGGATTTTCATCGAAGCTATTTAAGGTAAGGACAGTTGTTTCCATATTAACATAGATTGTGTGAATCTTAGTTTCTATTTTGGAAATTTCATAGATTCACTACCAGTCTTATACTTTCATAGTATGATGCTACTGCTGTAAGTACTTCAAGTACAGTAGTACCTTGTACATGTATTTTTTTATTACTTGATTCATGTATGATTACTTATCCTTGTCATTTACATATGCAATTGATCATGTTTATATGTATCTTTCTATATTATGAGATATCGGTTCTGTATGATGTGATTGAACTGGGAATGTGATTGATTAGGTATGATTTGGGATTGGGGAATGTCCTTTTGACATTTCTATCCTTGGACATTAGTGAGAATAGTATATGATATTTCCTATGGTGCCCTTTGACGCTTTCTCGGATTATTGGTTGTCATACCTAGGGCTTGTCTAGTAGTGTTTGGCTAGGATGTTCTTGTTATATCAAACCTGATTCAGAAGGGTATTGAAACCGAGTAACCCATGGTAGCAATGTGGGTTTGTGGGCGCTCAAGACCGGTAATCAACCCGTGAGAGGACATGGATCACATTGTGGGGACCATTCATTTGTAGGGTCACAAGTAGTAGACTTGGGCTCATGGGCACTCAAGACCGGTGAGTATATCCGTGAGGGGTCATAAGAGCTTCCCATTTTCTATTGGATGACCAATAGGGTTAATGAGTTCCTAGTCCGAGAGGGATACACTAACTCTAGTGAGAAGGATACCGGAAAGGATCCCAAGATGGGAGGAATGGACATATCTGGATGGGTATCATAGGCCTTGATCCGGAAGGCCCATTCGTCATGGGCCCTATTCCGGAAAGCCCACTGTTGAGTGAAAACGTGGAGATGCCATTAGAGAGGCACTCTCCTGTAGGGAGGTCAGCTGGATAGGTACCTTCCTAAAGGGAGTTGAGCTGAAAGGTACCCTCAAAGAGGAAGTCACCTTATCCTTTCACCCATAGCTTTTGGGGCTCTATATAAACCCATTTTCGAGTTCATTCTAAGTATTTATTTGTTCCTCCTCCTCTCTCTCTCTCTCTCTCTCTCTCTCTCTCTCTCTCTCTCTCTCTCTCCCTGTTGTTATTCTGTTAAGCAATGAACATAGCCTGATTACACCTTAAGTAACCTTTCTGGGGTGCAATCTTAAAGGTTTGGGCTGACTGATCTTGGGGTGAAGACATGATAGAACCCTTATTGCACAAATCGGGGGTGTCTAATACCTTAAAAAAATTACCTTTGGTACATTCAGCTCTCAAGAAGTATTGTGAGAACAAGCGTTCAAGTGTTTGTGCAAATTCCTCAACCGGTTTCAACAAGTATCTCTCGCATGATAGCAAATGAAGGTTCCAAGACTTTCTATATAAAGAGTACACCAAGAAAGGTTACTTAAAAATTCAGGTATCTCTCGCATGATAGCAAATCAATCATTTTTGCCATGGATTCAAAACATTGGGATGTCACCAAAAAAAATTCATTGAGTTGTGAAAAAAGAAAATTCGAATTATTATATTATTCTCGCAGTATATCTTTAAAAATAATGTAAGATTATCTCAAAGGAGTCACCCATGGCCCATGGGTTCCCTCAACGGGAAAACTAAAATTTAGAGACGCGATGCGATGTTGGTATTCAAATTCAATAGGGACTCGTCCTTGCCGTTGAGCTCTAGAATCTTGTGGGGGCAGATTTAGCCAAATTTAGTTGTCCTCTAGCATCAGGCGATGCTATTTTGTTCATGTTGACAATAAAACAGATTTCGTCGACCGCAATTTTCAATTTCACCATTAAGGTACTTCTCTAAAAATAAGATCTGCATTGACAAAAGAATGGAGACACACTTTTGTCTAACAAATTAAAAAGCCATGCTCAATGTTAATCTGAAATCTACCGCAGCCCAGCAGTGCATCACAGTCGCAGCCATCGTCGGATGGTTGTTCTTGTTTGTTGATCCACAGCCACAGCCACAGGTATGTGACTGTTGTTTCATGATTTGGAGTGTCAGCTCTACTCTTGACTGTAAAGAGGGTTTCAGATTGGGGAGGAAGGAAGGTCAGTGATGTCTACAAAGACCCCCTAGTCAAAAATAGTTTTCAAAATCATCTAAACTCGAGTTCCTTAAATTCTCAATAGGTGAAAGATCTAATATTTTTTTGAGTTTGTTCTTGACTCAATGGAAAACAGATTCCTTATCAAGGATGAAGAAAACAAAAGCATAACTTCTCAAACTGTTACCTAAAATGCATTGTTATCACCCAATTTGAATAGGAAATGCTGGAGTTATTCTTCCTCAACTAGCTGTGATGCTGAATCTTGAATGGGCATTGTTGGTAATGGTTCCAATCCAGGTACCAGAACATGACCTCCTTCATAGATTTCTTCGCTCGCATCGTTCTTGCTGATGACTCCCCCATTAATATCAGCTGTGCTTCGAGCAATGTCGAACTCCTCCCTGGTTGCACTAGAGATGTTTTCTTCTTGTGAATCAGTACTATTAGCTGAAGTTTTAAATAACTTCACCAAATCAGCCAGGTATCCATTTGGTTCTGAATCAATGGATTCACTGTTTGCATTAGCCATAAGTTCTTCTTCAGGGCAGGAAATGTCCCCTTCCACACTTGGTTTCATCAATGGTGGTTCCTCTATTGATTCTTGGACTTCAGCACTTTCCCAATCTTCTGAAACAACAACAGTATTCTCACTTTCCCAAATCTGCACAATCCGGTTTGGGCCTGGTTGCCAAACTACTTCTCCATTTTCTCCTTCAAGAAGAAACTTGAATTGCAGGGTTTTTCCAACAAACAGATCCTATTCAATTCACAACCAACATATAAGAACAGAGAAGATGAATAACCAAAATGATCTAACTTCGTTGGTTACTTCTTACCAGCTCAACAGTCCAAATATGTCCATCTGACCATTTTAGTGGTATGGCACATGAAGGATCCCACATACCAAACATGGGATCATCACCAACTATGAGGAACCGCTGACCAAATACACATTCTTTTTGTAATTGAAATTTAACACAAACAGTTTTGTTGCCTGAAATTCAAATGGTGGATTTAATATGGGACAAAAATATGCTGGAAAAGCAATAAATATTATTTGTTACTTGAGCTTGATCACCTGAAGTGTCATGCTCGGCTTGCACAGCATCTTCAGTCTCCAAGCTGACCTGCACAGATTATAGGATCATTAGCATTTCATTCCATTTTGTACCACCCTCCAACCTCAATCAATGAAGCAGCTACATCAAGATCTTTCAGTTTCATCATGAACTAATTTATCTTCTAGCATAATCATTACGAAAATTAATTCTGCCAATTTAAACTTGAAAAAAGGTAAGGACCCGTTTTGGTTATATAAATCCAGAGATTTCAAATCTCTGGATTTACAAATGGGAGATTTATGTCCATTTGGTTGTGTGAATCCCCCGGATTCATAAAATCTATGGATTCACCTTTGTACACTTAAACACGAATCTGTAGATTTATGGGTATTAGGTGAAATCTTTGGATTTCACCCCTGCTATAACCATGACTCTACAGATGTGTTTTCAAGATCAATCTATAGATTTCATTCCAAAGATTTAGGCTAACCAAACAGTTAATTTTATGAATCATGACTTCATAAATTTAAAATCTATAGATTTGAAATCTTTAGATTTTTGAAATCTCATAAAGAAATGAAAAAAAGATGAAAATGAAGAAAAGAAAGAAGAAAAAGCTATGGAGAACAAAGAAAACTTAAGAACAAAGTAAAGAAGTCAAAAAGAAAAGAAAAGAAAAGAGTTGTAAAGCAAAGAAATTAAGCTAATCACTGTCCTCAGCAAGAAAAATCTTTAAAAGAATAACCATAAAAAAAAGAAAAGAAAAATCTAAGGAAAACTATAACTGAGATAAGAGAAGGTTCGTTCCAAATAAATAGAACAGCTAGAAGCCCACAGATTTTGATCTGAAAATGTAACTAACTACACCAACAAAAAATGTCAAGCACTGCAAGATAGTAATAATAACAATAGTAATAACACCAGTAATCAATCATAATAAATGAAATTAATATCAAGAAAAGTAAAAGAAATGAAGAATCAAATAAAACAGAAATAAGCAAAAGATTATCAGAGATTCAGAACTTCTGATATTATCAGACCCAGAAGAATGGAAATGCGGATATAAACCAAGAGAATGATCATCAGAAAAGTGACAAGAAAACCATGAGTACAAGAAGTTGAGAACAAGATCAACCAAACTCAAAACGTCAAATTACTAATACAGCTTCCAGAAATGAACACCATTTAAAGAGAGTAAAGAGAGAATAGAGAAGGGATGGAGCTAAGACCACATGTTCTTCCGTTGAGAAAAATCCAGGAGACTCAATTGCTTTGATATGCAGAGGAAACGAACGTAAGGAATCGACAGTAACATTCTTCCGAATGGGGAAAAAACACATCAGTGGTTTACTTGAAACAGTTTTAGAAAATAAGAATGCTTTGCTAGCAGTGTTGTATTCTGCAAAGCTCTTGAATGAAGATCTCGTTAAGGCCTCCATTGCTCAACTGTAACAAGCTTAATCAGGCACTAGTTGAACATTAAATAGGCCATTTGAAAATAAAAGTAATACTTGAGAACCGGAATTTTCGGGTTTTGAACCTTTATCGGTTCTCCTGTTACGCTAAGTTGTCATGTAAACCTGCACAAAACTTGTTTCCATTGACCAACCTCCTTGGAAAATTCGGATCATGTCGAGAATTTTTAGGAGCGGGTTTAGTGGGCAAATTTTATTATTTAATAAAGTAAGTAAAGATCCTGAGCAATTTGATGGTTAAGGTTTCTATGCAAAGGTTTAAAGTATTGGAATTGATTATTGTAACGATCTAGTGATTTTAAGAAACGTATTAAGTGTTGTATCATGCTCGTCAATGTATTTTGGTGCAACTCAAAAGAGAGACATATTGGGATGTATTGTATCAGGTTGTGTCTAATATGGCTCCATATTGGCTAGTATCATAATGCTAGTTGGGATACTTTAATTTTTCTCCATGGATCATTTATACAAGATTAGTTTCCACCAAATAACAAAAATTATATAATGGTAATGGCCATGCTTGTGGCATGATTGTGGCACCTAATCATATAAAAGTGGTAAGACCAAAAAGATCTTAGGTTTCCACAAGTTCATATCTTTTACCTATAGAGGTAAAGGATTGCACTCCTTTTATACCCTTCTACCACATATTTAGGAAGGGAGCCACCTATGATTATTGACAATGTAGTAGTCCAGAGGAGAACTTCCCTCCAAAACATGTGGTAGAAGAATGTAAGGAGAGCATATTCATCTATCCTCATAGGTAAAGGGTTCCAACTCGGTTTGAGTACTCTCTGTCCTTGTTTCCACACCTTCCCTTGTCCTGGGCTTATGGGCCTCATTGAAAAGAAAAAAAAGTTATATAAGAGCAAATTATACATACATCCTTCTATCGGAAAACTATATATACATCTCTTGGGTGTGTAACGGATTACACTTACACGCTCTAGAATTTTTTGGGGTCAAATTTTACTCGGTTCGTTTCATCAGCTTTGAAACTTTTGCTGCACATATCAAGTACTTAACAATATTTTCAGCTATATGATGCTTCTTGAATTTATTCTATTAAAATTGTACTCTTATGCATAATATTACTAATTTTAAAAATTTATTTTGATGAGAAAAGAAAATTACATTAACCATTTAATCACAAGTACATAAGTCAAATTCACACAAAGATATATTTAAACAAAAAAGGAGATATATTTTTTGTCTGTGAATAGAAAAAGAGATATATGTGACCATAAAAATTGAGAAATTTTCTGAATAAATCAGATTAGTCTTCATCCTCTTATCTTTTCTTTCTTTCTTTTGTTTTTCCTTTTTTTCGAAAGTCGAATAAGAGAAGATGAGAATTATTTGAGAATTTAAAAACTATAGTAAATAATTGAGATCATTTAACCCCACAAGGCAAGGGTGTCAATTTATCACTTGTAGTGTTAACCAAAACTAAAATCGTCTTCTTTATATCCTATTATATTATACTAAATAAATATGATATTGTATCAGTTTAGCATAAGTGTTCCACTTAATAAATGGTAGGGTAATGGTAATGGCAAAATGGTACAAAAGAAACCAGATTGCATTGAACATTAAAACCATTTTATTTTAAATAAATAGAGTATAATAAATGATATGAGGTGAATTTATTTAATACCTACTGATGCCACACATGCTACCAATGTTATACCGAATCCGCATCCTTCAGATATGTTGGATATATAATTTGATTCACAAAAAATGTTGCCTTACAAATTTCTAGAGATATAAATGCAGTTTTTTTTTTTAATTTTTTTTTATTAGAGGTTTTAATGTTGATGGTCAAACATTGCGTAAGTTCCGATGGATCATTTAATGATTGTGAATTTGAATATGGATGAATCGATGCTAGTGCATCACCAACAAGAGTACGGCAAGTTTTTTGGGGGATAATTTATGACAGAGGTGATGCCATTGGAATGCATCACTTGCTTGAATTAAAAGCAGTCATGTGGTTCCAATGGGATCTGCGAGCGTGTACTCTAGAACTTTGCAGTCATGTGGTTCCAATGGGATCTGTGAGCGTGTATACTCTACAACTTTTATTTGTAGGGGTAGAGTGGTAGATGTTTATGTCCTATTTCCGCATTTCCACCATACATTTATGATGAGGTTTATCTTTGCGCACCAACAAAATAGAAGTCCGGATAAAACTTTGAGAGATAGAGTATTGTGTGCATTTCTAATGTTTTTTCACAGTACATATTGTGTGAAGCCTGTGTCCAAATATAATAATATAATCTAAATATAAAAGCCCATACAATAAATATGGTAAAAAAAACATCAGGTTATCCGGACTCACAAAATAAATTAGAATTATATCCCTCCTAAATATGTGATGAAAAAGTAAGAAAAAAATACAGTCGGTGTGGATGGTAAATTCCAACTCATGCATTGACGATATCAAAAGTTGCATGATCATGAACACAACTTTGGGTTAAGTAAGGAAGTCAAATTCATTTTTGAGTATGTCCAACTCTAGATAATTTTGAAACAAAAATCTGATTTTGATATTACTATGTAAATTTAATTTACAATTTCAATAACATGGATTTCCAAATTTTGATGTTTACCCCCCAAACCGTTCGCCTTTCTTTTTTGTTTTTTGAATCAAAGTAGGTCGCGACTGTTGTATTGTAGTCGGTCGGGGAAGCTACCGCTTCGTAGACAGCCTCGCTTCCTCGTCTTGCTTCTGGCAAAGCTTCTACTTTGCTTGCTTGCTTCTCTCGCGCTTGCTTGCGTGAAGGCCCTCCGTTTTTATCCCTTTTTGCTATGTCCAAAAGCTTCCGTCAAAGCGAAAGATCTGATCCAACAAAAATCCCGCATATTGAGCGCAGATGATATGCGGCTACGGCTAGGCGATCATATCATGCCATAAATGACTTTTATATGTATAGAGAGATCCCCCCAAAAAAAAAAAAAAAGAAAAGAAGGATATCTGAGTTTTGATCGATGATGGTTTTCAATTAGAGATAGGATAGGACATCTTATGCATGTGGTTGTTGCATTATATGTAACTAGAAATAATGATATCAAGCATAAATATAAGCTGTGTAAAAGCAATTTAATACAAAATTTTACTTGTATCAATGCATGTTGTATTAATAAGAGAAAGGTATGGAAAACTCATTCTTAATAAAAACCATTTTTATATATTTCTATGTTGAAAATCAAAGTTTAATAAATCCATTCTGCAAATATTTTCAATTGGATCGCAACATGAAAATTTTAATTTTCAAATAAAGACACAGAGCAAGAGAACAAAATAAAAAGAGGAACAAAATGACTAACATTGTGAATATACTATTATTTCTATTGCCTTCCATTTTCCAATGAGACCACCTTCCACTAGGTTTAATTAAGTCTAACACCTTTATATCTTATGCATATAATTAAGGGAAGAGGCTATTACATATACTACACCATCGGAGTCGAACTCAGTCATTGCCAGCCAAGCAACCCTATGATGATAGAACCCACATTCTCCTTAAGAATTAAGAAATTTTATGTAAGAGCGATTACACATAACTTAGAACATCAAGAGTTACCAGTCATTACCAATTAAACAACCCTTCGATTGTAAGGCACATGTTCTTCTCTTATCATATAATCGGATGCTTCAATCCTCCATGACTTAATTTTATATTCACATTGCCTGTCATAACTGAATTTGTTTGTGTATTGGTGTTTATGCGAGAAGAAAATAAAGCCTCTAGCCTCTGTTGCTTCATCCCCATGCAACAGGGCCCTTCAAAATAGGAAGAAGCTTCAGGGGCATTTCCTTGGAGTATCTATTGGAGTATCTAATATGAATCTTCTATTGGACGAAAAAGAAAAAAAAGGAAGAACCCAATGCTTCATTTTTTTAATAAAATTTTCTAATCTAAAGACTTAAAAACTTTGTCAAATCAATATACAATATGACGAAAACTATGTCATACAGTAATAGGTTCATGCAAATCTCCCTCTCAATAAATCCATTCTTTTCATGGCTTTCCAAACACAACCCAGGGACAAAAGTACAATTTCCTCACCTCCCCCCTCTTCCTCCCTTTTACTTATAGCAAGAAAGGAGATGAGAAGAAGAAATGAAACCCTTTTTTTTTCCTTCCTTTTTCCAATATCATTGTGAGGGATAGCACTAGAAGCCACCATCATGAAGAAAAAAGAAAATTTATCGAAGCTCAAATTGAGACGTGATACTCCCCACCCCATCTAAAAATGGAACTCATGAAGCAAAAATTTGTGGGGTTATATTACCTTAACAAAGAGACAAGGTTGTAACTCAAGAAACGGAAATTTCCTCCTTCACAGAGAACAGTTGGGTTGCCTACTAAACCTGTACAATAGAACGGTCATGAAACCTGATGCCCATTCTTCATGTGCCCTGTATATGAAAGCTCTTCTGGACCATGCAACAGCCCCACTTTGGACCGTTTAGTTAGAGTATCCTGTGGTGAGCCTGAAATGCAATAATTCACCAAGAAAACAAAAACAAATCGGTAACCAAGCGAGCGAGCAGTTAAATAAATGATAAAAGAAAAAAGTGCCAATATCTTAAATGAAAAAGATCATCTAATGCAATATTTTTCTGCTCAAGCTACAATTTATTGAAGTTTCATCAACAAAAATATCTTCTTCTTTTTTGGCTAAAAGGTCATCCTTATTATAGATGTGAAGAAGTAATTATAACAGGAACATCATAATTTGCAGGGGCTTATTACCCATCCTTCACATTACACTACCATAACTTTTGATTTCCAGCAGTCTTTAGAAGTGAAATCTAGGTCAACCAAACGCATCCCATTCTAATTCTTTTGACATTATAGCTGACCACCACAAACCAGGCTGACGCTCCCAATCTTGCCACCAACTGATGTAAACTGTTTCCATGCACTTCCCCAAACCCTACAGCCCCTAAGTTGATCCAGGGGTATTTTGGTAATTTTGCAAATTTTTTGGTGACCTGGGTCTAGGGTCCCATTGAGTCCAAGTAAGTGTCAAGACCCTAAATCTATTTTTATTTCCTCACTTGAGTTCATATTTTGTGATTTATTGCAGTCCTTGTCTAGGTGTGACTCCTAGTTCGCATTGGAATCCCTAATTTGAGTTTAACTTTTATTAGAACTCCACATCTAGAAAGTGTTATTAGAATTTCCTAGTTCTTTTATTAGAGTCCTAAGTGGATCTCTCTAGAGTAAGTTATGATAGAGTCCTTGTTCATGTAAGTGTTAGTCAATTCAAGAGTCATAGTTAGAATTAGAGAGTCAATCTCTCAAGTCAATTAGGTTTCCTAGCTTGAGTCTTAGTTTGATTCTTTTTTTGGCTATAATTATAGATCACTGCCGACCTATTTTTTTTTTTTTTTTTGGAGGTGGGGTCATATCTAGTATTTAGAGTTTGCCTCGATTTGGTACTGCTCTCATGGCCCGCACCAAAACAGTGTTTTACCCCTAGATGTCTAGTCAGGCATTTTGGAGAGAACCAGCTAGCTCTGGGTTCAAGTGGCATTTCACCGCTAACAACAATTCATTTGCTGATTTTTCAACATCAGCCGATTAAGAACTCCATTTAGTTTCACCCAAGCTTCATCCTGGTCATGGATAGAACACCCAGGTTTGGGTCCACAAGCAGTGAAAGTTGTCATATGAAGACTTGCTTTCGCTGCGACTCCAATGGGTTCCCTTAACCAAGCCACTGCCTATGAGTCACCAGCTCATTCTTCAACAGGCACGCGGGTCAAAGCCCTAGTCTCCTCCCACTGCTTGGGAACTTACGGTTTCATGTTCTATTTCACTCCCCAGTGGGGGTTCTTTTCACCCAGGAATATTTAGCCTTGCAAGGCGGTCCTTACTGATTCACATGGGATTTCACCTACCTTATACGACTCGGGTCAGAGCATAAGCTAGTGATGCTTTTGGCTACTAGACTCAAGCCATCTAGGACCGCTTTGCCTATATTGCGCTCCCACAACCCTGTTTTCACTGTTTAGGCTGCTCCCATTTTGCTCGCCGCTACTACGGGAATCGCTTTTGCTTTCTTTTCCTCTGGCTTCTAAGATGTTTCAATTCACCAAGTTGTCTCTTGCCTACCCATCGATTCAACAGCAGTTCGAAAGGTTAACATATTCGGGAATCTTTGAATCTATGCTAATTTTAAACTCCCTAAAGCATTTCATTGCTTACTACACCCTTCCTCGTCTCTAGGTGCCTAGGTATCCACCATAAGCCATTCCTTGTTTGAACCTTGTCGTTAACTTTAAGGCTACGCCATGCTAAAGTGCTGCTAAAATGGAAGGATCTTATCAAGGTCCATGAATGATAAATCATAGATCGAACTGCCGAATCGAAAAAATTGGGTGCTATCATATACCTTTGTATCAGCTAAGTTAACGAGCTGGGGAAAAGAGGACTCGAACCACTAACAACCGCCACAGAGTAAACCACTGCCTCTCAAGCCTCCCTGACTGATTCTACCATAGAGGGCAACGTTAGACAATAACTCCCCCCCTGCCGGTACATTACAACTTTCATTATATTGTGCTCTCCAAAGAGCAACTCTTCTCAAAATCTCAAAAGGGGTTGAGTTGTAATCCCGTTCTTAAGGATTCTTGTGGTTTCAGAGAATCAAACTACAAGAGAATCAGGAAAGGAGACTTTCCCTCCTTTTCCGCCGACTCTTTGGTCTTAAGAATGGGTGATTGCCCTTCTCGACCCTTGCTGCCCAACCGAAGAGTGAACAGCTAATCTGTTCCACTTATTGAACAGGTTTCTATAGTTAGTCTATGACCCTTGGATGCCTAAGGCGTCCTTGGGGTGATCTCGTAGTTCTTACTAGGTGAGATGATGGGATCGGTCCATGGATTTTCCTTCCTTTTGCCGCATTTTGTTCAAGGGGTTGAAGGGAGATAGTGCATCAAGCTATTTGCAAGGGCCAACTGGATCCTCTTCCCCAAGGATCCCAAATGAGGGAACCCTAGGAGAGCTGCTGACTCCAACTACCATCCATGTATGATCCATACTAGATCTGACCAATTGCCCATCCTACCTCCTCTACGTTCTTGACAACCCATCTTCGTCTCAGTAAAGTCTTTGAGTGGCATGTTTCAGTCCTCTTCCCCATTAGAAAAAGTGAGCCACCGGTTCAAGTACAAGATACTATCATTACCGCCTGGCCAATTAAACATCCAACCCATAATCGCAAAAACCCAATTGCAAGAGAGGCACTCTACTAACTGAGCTATATCCCCCCAAGCCAAGTGGAGGATGCAAAAAGGAGTCAGATGTTTCTTCTATTCTTTTCCCTCACGTAATTAGACCATCCTTGACTTAAACTAGAGACCTCGCTCATGAAGTAAATCATTGCACCTATGATCCAACCAATTGGGAGAGAATAATAGATTCTTTTTTGGGAGCAATTCATCCTTCCCAAACATAGCATAAAACTCTCCGTTGTACTGCGCTCTCTAAGCGTGCTAGTTCCCCACTTCTTCCTTACCATGACAAGTCTTTGTGAAATGACTCTGATGAGAAGAAAAAAGAAGGCGTCAAGAGACCCTCCTAGCCCAACCCTAGACACCCTTTTTTAAACCTATTTATACCAAGCATTCTTCTTATGGCTAGATCCAACTCCAAGTGCTTGTAGAAAGGAAAAAGAATTTCACACTCTTTCCATCGCGAAGGGAGGCTTGTCGACCTATTGATTGCAGCTTTCTCCAGACATCCGGAAAAACATTAAAAAAAGGCTCGAATGGTACGATTCCTCCGTCACCCTAGAATGAAAGGGGTGATCTCGTAGTTCTTGGTCTGTGAAGATGTATTGTTAGTTGCTCCTTTTTCCCATTAAGGTCGAACCCAAACCTGTGCTCGAGAGATAGTTGTCCATACACTAATAAGAGATGCATGGATTCTCGAGAAGAGAGGAGCAATGGTGGTCCCCTCCAGCCCACCCGGATCCCACGAGTGAATAGAAAATTGGATCTCACCTGAAGAGAAGTTTGGTTTCAAACTCCGATTCGAACAAGAGTATGCATGCTAATGTGCCTTGGATGATCCACATCTCCAGGTAAGGTGCTGATGAGCACATTGAACTATCCATGTGGCTGAGAGCCCTCACAGCCCAAGCACCACGATGCAATTATCAGGGGCACACTCTACCAATGAGCTAATAACCCGTCGTGCGGGCCAAAAGTGAGAGACACCCTATCCCATGGGCATGATAACTGGTACACTAGAGGTGCATCCTTCCTGGTCCTCTCATACTAGGGAAAAGTCTCTTAATGCTCTAACGCCCACACCGGAAATGGACTGAACTATCTCACGACATTCTAAACCCAGCTCACGTACCGCTTTAATGGGCGAACAGCCCAACCCTTGGAACATACTACAGCCCCAGGTGGTGAAAAACCGATATTGAGGTGCCAAACCTTCTCGTTTATGTGAACTCTTGGGAAGATCAGCCTATTATCCCTAGAGAAACTTTCATCCGTTGAGTGACAGCCTGATTAATAAGATTAAGAGTTTGGAGGAAGAAAGTCGCGAGCTTGCTTGGGAGGTCTGAGACAGCTTTGAGGGTGTCTTCTTCAAATTCCAGCAGCAGTTCAACAACACCAGCAACCGTCATCGATCTCCAAGAAAGTACAGCTCCTCCCCTCCCCTTTCCAGCCCCCTTCTTCTCCCCTAACTCACGCTTGCGGTGGCAGAAGCAGCCCTCTCCCCTTAGAACTGTTGGATTCCCAACCCTTTAACCTCCCTCCCACCTCTAGTTGGATTGTACGTCTCCCCTTACCTTATTCCTACTTTTTGATCCTCCATCAAGACATCATCCATTAGGTTCATAAATCATAAATGTTCTGCAATTCATCTTCGGCCTCTAGAAATCCTAAACCCAACTTTACTAGAAACCTAAGAACCCCAAATTCCAAAACCAAACTAGAAACCTAATGACTCCCAAATTCTTCACCAAACTTCAAACCCTCTTAGGATTACCATCTCCCACTAACCCTAGTTGACTTACTTAAGAGTCGTAATCCCAGTAGGATACTTCAAATCAAACCCAAACCAATTAGGATTCACCTGAAATTATAAAATATCACACAACAGCCCCCACCCCCAGTCCAACTAAAACCATATTGCCTAATTCCCAAGCCCTCAACTTATAAAACCTAACATGAAATTAACCAACAGCAGTAGCCAAACCCTAATACCCTTCATCCTAACCTCTAAACCTCAGAAACCTAAAGCTGAGCTCAATCCCAGGTCTGAAACTGCAATTACAGCATGCAAGTAATCCCTAAAACCCAATTTCCTTTAACCCTAAGCCTGGCCGAAACCTTATAGGCTTAACCCTGACTTTGGCAAACCCTAATTCAAGAAACCTTCAATTCAAAGCACCTACAGCCCTAGAAGACTGCTGACTCCCTGAGAGAGGATCCTGAAGTGAGTCCAATTCTATTGTATAATCAAATACTCTAAACCCTAGAAGCTAGTTCACATCACCAACCTGCCAGATAGTCTGCTGTTGCATTAGTTTCCCTATAGCAATGGGAAATGTTCCATTCAATTCTATTTAGCAAAGATAACCCCCCCCCCCCAAAGTGTCCCAAGATCCACCATGGAATCTGTCTTTGTTGGATGAGAACCCCCACTGCCACTAGAGTCACGTTCCACCCATAACTTCTGTATCTCCAATTGTTTCGCCCACTCCAGGCCATGCATCAAAGCCTCAGTTTCTTCTTCATCCATCCCTGCTGTGGAGGCATCCAGAAGACTTTCTGTAGTTGCAAGGACCTCATATTTTCAAGTTTTAACCCAAATACTCTTTGACTGCAAAAACAGAATGTTGTGACCTTCCTTCCATCAATTACATATTCATGCTCTGCAAGATTATGAAACACTTGGCGTAGCACCCATTGTGGAGGTCAACTCTCCCCTTCATAAGGCCTCCTGTTGCATACCAACCACATATAGAACATCACCAACAAACAACTATTCAACCATGCTGGTCTTAAGGAGTTTTCCTTAGCCTGCTGTATCTACCACCACCAGGTCTCCTGCAGTATAGGTTTCACCATCCATCTAACCCCAAATTTGCCTGCCAAGCCTTACCCACAACAGAGTGCAAAAGGCACAACAGCATCATATGCTGCCATGGTAAAAAATTCGAGGGAAACTCAAGTTTCGATCGGGTGAAAATGGGAAACTTAGGTAGAAACTTGGGAAATTTCGAGGAAACCGAGGACTTTTCCGTACAAGTTTCGACAGGTTTTAGAGAGTATTTTGGGGTGGGATCCTGTATTTAAGCTAATTAGAGTATCAAGAATACATTTGTTGTATTTTGCTAAAAAAATCAATGTAGATATGTCATTCAATGTACATAACATCAATGTAGAGTTGTCCAAAAAGTACATTATAAACTTAACTACTTAAGCACATAACATTCAATATATAATTTCTAACTTCAAAATAGTTGACAATAAAAGGAAAATACAACTTAGTGTTAAGAGGAGTGCCAAGAGTGGATTCATCCTGTGAGCTGAGTAGTACTATACCTGTAACATCCTCTCCTCCAACCAACGAACATAGACATTCTATGACATTTTATGCCTATGGTTGTCAAGTTAATCGACAACTGTAACTATATGAGTCTGGTCATCAATATGCTTAAGATAACTAACCTGAGGGAATACGCACTTTGGATAGGGAAGTCATGATGGAGGGGGTATTTGTCGTGGGTATTTGGGGAAACATGAAATAAACAAAAAATTGAAAATTTGGGAAAGCTACAAAATTTACAAGAAAAAGTCTCAAGTTTTCACAAAATTTCCCAGGTTTCCACGAAATTTCCTAGATTTCCACGAAATTTCCCAAGTTTTCACAAAATTTCCCAAGTTTCCACGAAATTTCCCAAGTTTCTACGAAATTTCCCAAGTTTCTACGAAATTTCCCAAGTTTCCACGAAATTTTCCATGTTTCCCACGAAATTTCCCAAGTTTCCCACGAAATTTGGGAATTTTTTCCCTCATGAACCAGCTGGTCCAACTGGGTTGAACCAAGTTTCGACAAGTTTCGATGAAATTTCGACAGTTTTGATCGAAACTGAGGACTTTTTTTCGGTCCTCAGATCCTCCATGGCCTCCAAACAAAAGCTTATATCCAGATGCCAGTGAGACCCCTTTATGCATAATCATCTCATCAACTGGCAATATCTTATGAATTAAATGCCAGCAGAACATTTGTTACTTTGGCAGCAACTTCAACTTCCAAATCAAATCAGACCAACTTAGCTTCGCTGCATGCTGAACCATTTGGGTTTCCCTTCCAGTGGCAAACATCTTGCTGAATAACACCTGGGAGGGTAACAGCATATATGAAATCAAAAACCTCCTGTAAAACCACCAGTTGCACCCTTGGTAGCATCCATTTACCATCATCAATACAACCTGCCACTTTGATTCTGGATTTTGCAACCAAATGATGCTCAAGAACTGTATATCCTGCTATCGGAAACTGACCCAACCACTGGTCTGTCCAAAACCTATCTCACTTCCATCCGAATTGTCCATTGTTCATTCTCCTTGACAAATTGCCTAACTTTTTCGAGACCAAGAAAAATTGCTCTGACACCTTTAGTGTACCCACCGAATCCCCCAGCCATCCCTTTAAAAAATTGGATAAGATTGAATTCTTATGCTTTATCATCCATGCCAATTTACATAAGCATGAACTGACATTTTGCAGCCTATGCAGCCCCCAACGTCCTCCTTATTTTGGAGTACATAAAGTTTCCCATCTCTTTCCCATCTCACCATGATCTTCTTAATATTCCCAGCCCAAATAAAATTCTGCATCCAAGCCTCCGCTTGCTTGATAATACTTCCTGACAACCAATACACTGAAAAATTGTCAATTAAAGAAAGATCATAATATCGTCAGTACACCACCTCAAGGTGCCAACCAATTGGTCCTTGGTCGAAATAAATAAACCTAAAGTTGTTTCTCGGTTAGGTACCTAAATGAGGCTACTTAACAAGGTGGAATAACTCAAGAAGAAAAAAAGGGACTTTGAATAAAAGTTGAATAAGAAACAATACATTCTACCGGCGAGGGATTCCACGGCACCCAAGAGCAATAGCCTCACATAAACTTCTCAATGCTCAAAACATGCTCTTCTACTCTCCTTCCCCCTATAAGCAATTACGTCCACAGATACAGAATCATCCCAATTCGAATAGGACTCTTCAAAAGTAACATGAATGTAATATGACCTTCAATCTAACCTAAAAAGTAACCTGAATACAATAGGACTCTTCAAATCTGCCAATCGTTTCCTTCCCTAGAATTTAGGGATTTACTTTCCCTGTCGAGTGTAGACTTGTGTTACTAGGGACCTATCACTCGACAACATGACTGCAGACAAAGTGAAAACCAATTTCTACTTGTTTTGTCATGGGGTACCAGATTTAAAGAGAGAGATGAATGGAGCCAATGTTGTCACACTCACACCAGGATGGATCTGCAGATAGAGGGAAACCAAGTTCCTCTAAGAGACACTCAACCCCAATGAGTTTTGCAAAGGCATCAGCAAGGGCCTTATACTCAGCCTCAGTCAAGGATAAGGCAACTGTTCATTGCTTCTGAGAGGTCTAGAAAATAAGATTTGGACAAAAAAAGATGGCAAAACCACTTGTAGATTTGTGATCAAGGTTAATCTCCAGCCCAATCAGCATCATCTGAGAAAGCTTGAAGAGAACATGAAGAAGACTGCTTAATCAACAAACCATGTGACGATGTACTCTTTAAGTACCTAAGTTTAACATGATGCTAGTGCGCCTCTACAGGGACATGCATATACTGACAGGCCTGACAACAAAGGAAACATCCAAACCAGTCAGAGTTACATATTTGGAGGCACCAACAATAGAACGATACTCAATCGGATTTTGGAGCAAAGCACCCCCCGAATAAAAAACAGGGGTATAGCCATTGATGTAATAAGAGGCTTACAATCATGCATACCTGATACACCAAGGGATCATTACCAATTATCAAGATATCATCAACATAGATTGAAACATAGCTAACCATGACACCTTGATGATGAATCAAGAGATGTGTCGGCTTTGGGGCCAGGGGCTAAAGAAACTCGGAGAGACAATGGAACCAAGCTACAGGCACCCGCTTTAGCCTTGCAAAAACGACGAAGCCAACAAACATGATTGGGATAAGCAACATCAATGAACCTAGGGGGTTGCAACATGTACACTTCTTCCTTTAGTAGGCCATGAAGGAAAGCACTATTAGCATCTAGCTCGTGCAAAGGCCAACTCTTAGAGACTACAATAGATAGGACACTTCAAATAATGGTCTGCTTGACAAGGGCTAAAGGTCTCACCATAATCAAGACCAAGTTACTGGTGGAAACCCTTAGCAACAAGGTGGGCTTTATAATGCTCAAGAGATCCATCAGCATGCCATTTGATGCGAAACACCCATATGCAACCAATTAAGTTCATATAAGACAGTTGGGGAACCAAAGACCAAGTCACATTTTTAACTAGAGCATTGAATTTGACTTGCATGGCGACCCTTCACTCGGCAATCTTATTAGCCTATGAAACACAAGTAGGCTCAATAACTATGGAATCCTTAGTAACAATTACAGCATGGTTTCGTAACCGACATAGGGAGGGTGGAGGCATGGTGGGAGATCTCAGCGAGATATCTCGCTATTTCTGAATAGCGAGACGAGATCTCAAGCGAGATCTGAGAGATGGCGAGATCTAGCCAACGGGAAGAAAACCACAGCTTTAGGGGCTTTAAAAAGCCCCCTGTCTCGCTGAGAGAGGCATATCTCGCCTCTCTCTCGCCCTTCTCTCGCTGGAAGGCCATATTTAGCCGAAAAACTCAAATTTTGGCCGGATTTTGTGGATTCAACATAGCAACATCATCAATTCATCTACAACAACAAATTCAAGCATATTTCAAGTGATTCAAGCCTATTTCAAGTGATCTTCAAGAAATCTAAGATTTTCCCCCAAATTTGAATTTTTTTCAAATACAAAGTTCTACAATGGTTGTATGAGGTGTGTAGGACCCGAAGAGGCACAACAAGGGGAATAACCAAGAAGAAAAAGGGACTTGAACAAGAGGGACCACGGCACCCAAGAGCAAAGCCTCACAAAACCTCAATGCCAAACATGCCCACCTCCCCCCAATAGCAAAGCCACAATAAAAAGAACACCCAACCGAATAGGACCCAAAAGAACGAAGAAACCCAACAACCAAAAGAACCCGAAACAAAGGACCCAAACGCCAACGCCCCAAGAAAGGAACCCCGCGAGGAGACGGACAGGGACCACAAACCCCCCAACGCACCGCCCAAGGTGAAAACGAAAACCGGGGGAAGGAGGGGCGACCCAAGGGGGCGGGGCAGCGGCCGCGGGGGGTGGGCCAAGGAGCGAAACAACCGATGAGGCCCAAAAACACACGGCCAGGGAGGACCAAACCCGAGCGGGAGGGAACGAACCAACCCCAAAACCCAAACCCAGCCCCCAGCAGAGCGAACAGGGCGAGGGGAGAGCGAGGCAAGAGCGAGCCGAGAACCGAGGCAGACACCAAACGAAGACGGCAACGGACCAAAGACGGCACGGACCAAGGGGAAGGAGAGGGAGAACAAGGCGAAGGAAGGGGGGGAACAAGACCAGGGCCGACGAGGCGAGGAAAACCAGGGCCGGAAAGAGAAAAACCGAGAGGAAGCCGAACCAGAGGACCGAGGCACAACAAGGGGAATAACCAGAAGAAAAAGGACGAAAAAAGGAAAAGAAACACCGCGAGGGCCACGCACCCAGAGAAGACAAACAGCAAACACCCCTAGAAGCACCACCCAACGAAAGGCCAAAGACGAGTCAAAATAAAAGTGTACAAGGAAGTCGCCAGTTGGGATTTCCCCGTGTGCGGCTGGGAGTGTGGTATAAATATATGTTGATGATCAAGCTTTGATCTACACTTTCATGGAAAAAATTTTAATTTTCTGTTATTAATTTTTTCTTTTTTGAATTTTCGTATTTAAAAAATATATTATCTAAAAAATTAAAATTAAAGATTATAAATAAATACTTATGATATGAATGTGATTATTATTTATGTTAAACTACATTTAGAGGGCTACAATCTCATGTATTAATATTTTGATTATCATGCTTGCTGTATTTTCTTTTTTATATAATTAAATAAACTAATTATGAAAAATAATATTTTATTAAAAAATTATTCTTTTTTTTTTTTTTAATGATGCTTATATTATGTAGTTTATTTTAAAAATACAAACATGTCTTATTAAGCATTGTATATATGTTATCTTAGAACAAAGTGTGTGTTTTGTTGTTTTATAAATTATTTTTATATTAAATAATTATAAAAAATAATATGTTTTTAAAAATTTATTTGTTTTTTTTTTTTAAATGATGCTTCCTATTATGTAGTTTATTTTAAAAATACAAACATGTTTGTTTGCATACTATATATATGTTATCCTAGAACAAAGTGTGTGTTTTGTTGTTTTATAAATTGTTTTTACATGTTTTTATGGATCTAAAAATTATTCTAATGATTATTTGGGAACATTCATGTATGTATTTCAGACTTTCAGTGTTGTACATTTGAATCATAAATGGCAACTAATGGGAGTGGCAGCACTAGTAGTGAGACTCAGGACATTGCTTGGCAACATGGGGATCCACTGATGACGACAAGAAGAAATCCCAATGCAAGTATTGCCTCAAGACTTTGAATTCTGGTGGTTCAACCAGATTAAAGCAACATTTGGCTGGTGGTTACAAAGATGTTTCCAAGTTTCCCAAGGTTCCTTATGAAGTGCTAAAAGCAATTGCAGCAACTTTAAGGGGAGGGAAACAAAAAAAGGTCGAAATGGCACAAAAGCAAAGGGAATTTGAGGATTCAGTGCTATCTAGACCTATTATTGATGTTGATGAGGAGTCAAGGGACGATGAAGAGAGGAGAAGGGTTATGCGTGTTGAGTCACAAGCCGAATGGAGACAGATGAAGGCTACAATGGAAGCTAGCAGACAGTCCTTACATGCTGAGAGTATGAGGCAATATGAACAGACAAGGGGAGCAGGTGGTTCGGGGTCAGGGGCATCCATGCCACCTAGACATAGTTTTCAGGGAACTAAGACTGAGAGGACCGAAAGGAGGAGGAGGAAGACTAGACATTATGATTCCACATTTGACCAAGACCCTCCCTCTTCAACCAACAAAACATCTATCAAAGAAGCATTCCATATATGTTTGCTGGAGGTAGAGTAGGAAGGAGGAAGCTAGGTTGGCAATCAGCAAATTCATGATCTACAACAACATTGCAGCCAATGTAGCCAAAACACCGTACTATCAGGGGATAATCAATGCAGTTGCTAAGGCAGGTGTAGGGGTTAAAGGCCTAACTGCTTGGGAAGTAATGAATAAATATATACCCAAGGTAAAGCAGGAAGTGGACGAATACATTGGTTCATTAAAGGAAAAGTGGAGCACATATGGTGTTACTGTGATGGTTGATGGATGGACTGGTCCTACTATAATGATGGCAAGCTGCAATGGAAAGACAGCCTTACTTAAATCAGTTGATGCCTAAGATAAGATCAAAGATGCTAACTACCTTTACAAGCTTTTTAGGGAGGTGGTCTTGAACTTGGGGCCAAAGAATGTTGTCCAAATTGTCACAGATAATGGTGCTAATTTCAAAAAAGCTGGTGAAATGTTGATGAGGAAGAAGAGCAGCAGAATCCACCTCTTTTGGACACCATGTGCAGCACATTCGATTGATCTTATGTTGAAGGACTTGGGGAAAAGAAAATCAATCAATACTGTGGTTGAGAGGGCTAGATGGGTAAGTAATTTTATTTATAACCATGGTTATGTGCTGAAGATGATGAGGAACCACTGTAAGGGTGATCTAGTCAAGACTGGATTGACTAGATTCGCCACCAACTATGTAACTCTGAAGGGTCTTCGGCACATGTTTGCAAGTAAGGAGTGGTTTGGTTGGCGTGGATCTAGCCATCCTGATGCAGTACTAGCCCAACAAACCATTGCTGATAATTCCTTTTGGAGGCAGCTGAATAGAACATTGGGCATTATAAAGCCTATTGTGTTTGTTTTAAGGATGGTGGATTCGGAGAAGAAGCCCACAATGCCCCACATATATGCTGCCCTCCAGCAAATAAAAGAGTTGGTTAGAGCTGCTGCCCCTAGCTACTTCAAATCCTACGAGAGGAGCATCGATAATAGATGGGAGATGCACTTGATGCATCCTTTGCACTTGGCTGGTGAGTCACTTTTAAGTCTTTATGTTTTTCTTGTATACTTTAATTTACATTCTTTATTTGTTATAACTTATAATTTATAAACAAGTAAACAACCAAATCACTAAGTCACTAACCAATTTTTTTATTTCCACAATGCAAGCTTACTACCTCAACCCAAAGTACCATTACAAGAATGATCTGGGGCTTGATGTAAAGTTGATGACCGCGGTGAAAGACATGGTGAAGAAGCTTATGTCAAATCCCGTCATGCAAGGGACAATTAATGGAGAGGTGAGAACTTATTCAATTGTTTCTTCAACTTCTTGCATTAGTGCATTAAGCATATACAGAGTACAATAATTGAAAAATTGGTGTACAGATCAGGGATGCCTCTAGGAGTTTTGGAAAGCCTTCTGCAGTTGCAACTAGCAAAAAACTGATCCTGGTAAATAGTCCAGTACTCTATAAGTCATTAAGTCTATAAGTCTATAGGCTATAACTCTATAAATGATAACTGATAAGTTATATAAATATACAGATTTACTTGCCTAATGCATTCTTATTTTTGGTTATGCAGCTGACTAGTGGGTGCTATATGGAACTAGTGTTCCAAATCTCAGGGACATAGCAATTAAAGTACTCTCACAAACTTGCTCATCCTCTGGTTGCGAGAGGAACTGGAGCACCTTCTCGCTCATCCATAGTAACGTACGGAACAGATTGGGGAGTAAAGGCTCGAGGACTTAGTGTATGTGCATTACAACATGAGATTGAGAGTAGGGCACATATAGGATGATATAGACGACGACAATCGTGAACCGATTGAGTTGACTGATGTATTCCACGAGCCCCCCCCCCCCGCAGAAGATGAGGAAGATGATGTCATATATCAATGGGTTAGGGATCAAGGTGGCCCAGTGCTGGATGGGCTAGGAGGGCAGCCGGATCCTACCATTGCTGCTGCTATGGGCCTAGATGTTGTGGTTGAGCACGTATCTTCGATGAGGGTCCGGGCTGCTGTAGTGGCATCCGAAGGACGACCAACTGTACCATTTGAGGAGCCACCTGGTCGACTTGAAACAATTGAGGTGACAACTAGTAGTGGGGATTCAGATGATGCCGATGATACCAGAGGGCCAAATGGCCCAAGTCAGCCATCGAGTTCGAGTCATGGAGGCAGCCAAGCTGGTCGTGTTTCTGGTGGAAGTCAACATCAACAAAGGGAGTCACCTCCACTAGGTCCAAGTCATCCGACACATGCGACCCACAGTGCCCTTATCTCTCGGACTTATGCTAGGAGTAGATGGGAGTGAAGGTGGGTTGTTAACTGAGTGGTTAGAAACCCCTACCCAAATACTCAACAACGGCTCTTTCACCCACCCACGATTGACGGTTATCCCAGAGTGCTATTCCTCCAGTATTTTGACATGGAGACATCAGTTCCATATAAACCAATATGTGACATACTTCAGTGATGGATTGACTTGGGAGTCATATGTGGCCACCGTTCATAATCAATTGATGCAGAATGTTGAATGATACTCATACTCTTAGTCTTAGTCTTGTAAGTTGTAAGTTGTAATTTTGACATTCTTAGTCTTAGTCTTGTAAGTTGTAAGTTGTAATCTTCTTAATTCTTATAGTTGTCAAATTTTGAAGACATTTAAGTATTTAACAATTTATTACTTTGAATCTTTGATAGTTTGAATTTTGATCACTAGTTGACTTGAATACTTGATGTGTAAAGTTATTGTATTTGATACTTGATAGTTGATAAATGATAACTCATTAACTTGAATTACTTGATATCTTTACATTACAATATTACATGTTGTCTCTATCTCTCTGACTCTCTAAGACTCTAAGTCTCTAACCTTGCATTTCACAGAATTTCGGTTTTACACATAGGGTCGACTTAGGAGACATAGTTAGGGTTATTTTTTTCCACAAATCTAAGGCCACCAATGTGTTCAAAAGGCCTTAAATAGGCTAAATACCAAGTTTCAGCCCAACCAGAGCCCTAAAACCCACCGAGATGGGCCACCAAGACTACCGCCATTTTTTTTGGTAGATCTCGACCAAGATCTCGCTTTTTCTGAGTGGCGAGATATCTCCCACCATGGGTGGAGGTAGATGGGAGTATAGGTTTCTCTTCTTTTTCTTTCTTCTTCCTTTTTTCTTTCTTTTTTTTTTTTTTTTTTTTTTTTTTTTTTTGGGGGGGGGGGGGGGGGGGGGGAGGGATAGTGGTGGAATGTTCAAAGGGGTTTGGCTAGGGGTACTAGGGTGGCTTCTAGTGAATAGGAGGTATGTGGTTGTGAATAGGGCAAGGTAGGGCTCGATTGGTTCATAGGAGAAGCGTACGGGTAGGGGTGGGGATGGGGATACGGATGTTAATGTTGCCATTTGCACAGGGATTAACCAAGAAACCTAAGCAGTGAACTAACCCAAGGGACTAAACTGTTTGGAGGAGATAAGAAGGGGGCTGGACTAATTGGAAGGGACATAAATGGTAAAGTACTCTCACCAAAACGAACATGACAGGTAATGTAAATCCGTTAAGAGGTGGGCTCCATCTATAGCCATGGTGTGAAAAACTATACCCAAGAAAAATGTATGACGCAGACCGATAATCCATCTTATGCTTATTGTAAGGGCATAAGAAGGAGATGCATAAACAACCAAATACTCATAAGAACAAGTTGTCTAGAAGTCTCTGAAAGGGAAGATGCTATTAGTGACTAATGATGGCATTCGAGTAATGAGATACAGAGCCATTTCAAAGGGAAAATGTCAGTAAGTTTGGGTATCAAAAACATAAGCTAAAAGTGTGAGGCCTGTTTCCACAATATGTCTATGATGTCTCTCAATGGTGCCTTGTAATTCATTTGTACAAGGGGGTAAGAGACAATGGGAGATGCCATGAAAGGCAAATAGAAACTTAGATTGATCATGAATCTCTACGCAAATGGACTGATTGACTGTGTGATATGCACACATGGAAAGATCAGTTGTGATATGGATCCATGTATGCATGGAAACTTAGACTGTGATCTGAATCTTAGCATACATGGAAATATAGATTGATTGAGACAAGAATCTTTGCGTATATGCAAAGCAATCGCTCACCGTTTTGGAATTCCATTCCACATTGTTCGCTTACCTTTATGAAGTTCAACATGGACCTTCTCTTATAGATCACCATATATTCTCCTGTTGTGGAGAGTGGATCTTAATGCAATCAGTTTACATTTTCCTACCTCAATACATGCTAACAATTCCTTTTTAATATAATATAGTTTGTATATCTTCAGCAGGCTCTTCTTCTTTCCTCCATTCTCCTTCAATTCTTTCTTCTTCTTTTTTCCCCTCTTCCCTCTCTTTCCAGTTTTTATTATTTTTGTAATGTATTGTCTCTATTGATTATTGAGTACTAACTGATAGGGTCAAAAGAAGTCTGAGGTTATGAGTAGAAAGACCATAAGGCCTAAATGGGTCAATCTAAATTAGGGTACATAAGACATTTTGTCTCTAGTTAGCTTTTAACTAGGCATTCACATAGCCTCTATTGCTCCACACGAACAGCAGAGAAACTGTGTTATGCTTTCCAGTTGTAAATAGAATTAGGACTCAAGGCTGTTAAGCCTCTATAAAGCCCCATTCTGGATGAATAGAAAAATTGAATAAAATTGCTTGAGGAACTTCTTGTTGCGTCCTCCATCATGGGACTTGGTCTGGTGACTCACAACAGATTGCTTGGTAATGTCCATGTTGCATACTTAAGGTGAGTCCAATCCAAATTGCTGGTTCGGTCCTCGGTGAGTAAAATCCATGACCTACTGTGACTGTGGAATCAATCTTAACCTATCCCTACAAGTCGTACCATTAAAAGAACGCTACTCCACAACAGAGGCTCTGGAGAACGTCAACTTCGCAAGTTATCTGTCCAGCTCATCAGTCACTTCCATCTTTAGACCACATGCTTTTTTTTGGGTGTTGGGGACGGGGGTGTTTAACATCTTCAGACCACATCGCCATCACCATTAACCAAGTAAATAATCCAAATTAAACCACATCAGATCTCTCAATCCCCATCTCCACCTGAGATCTTGAATTTTTTAAATTTACCAACAAACCCAAATTTCGAAGTTAGATCTACACCAATCTAGCCGTCAGACCTGTCCATGACATGGGAGAATCATCCCTACACATCATCCCCTAAATTCCAAAACCCAAATTTCGAAAACCCTACCTCTAATTGTAAGATTTGACTGAGATTTGAAATCCTCTCTTACCCAGACCACTAATATTCCCCTAAAATCTGGGAGAAAACAGGTAAACCAAACCCCAAGAGTAGAAAGCCCACATCGCCAACTAAAAGAGGGGCAGGATTAGATTCAAATCTCAACACCATAAATCAGAACCCGCCTTTTCCCCTCCCAATTTGAGTTGGTTCTTCTTACACAGATCTTGGCAATTGGCAATCAACTCAATTAAGGTTACATCAACCACCAATTCAACTATACTATGGAAATAAACTGAACCTGCCTTTCCCCTACCCAGCAATTGGCACTCAATTCAATTAAGCTACATCAACCACCAATTCAACTATACTAGGGAAATAAACTTTCCTACACTTACAGGCTTCTGCTGCACTGCTACACAACTGCTGACACACGAACCTATGAAAAGTAGGAAAGTAACTCTCCACCCCATAACTCTACAATGAAACTGATTTTTAACCCCACCGGCACCCTCATTCCCCCTTTCCTAATGATTACTCGTTGCCTCAAAGCAGATAATGATTAGTCTGAAAAAGGCATAATTTATTGCTCTCGATTTTTGTGAAAAACAAAGAACAAAAAGATATTTTATAAAATTACCTTGATGGTTTAGAATGCTTTTGTGCTTGATTACTTAACACAGATCTTGAACCATCATGTGTATCTTCAGCTGCCTGTAAAAAATATTTAACTAATTAAAACAGAAATTAGGCCTCATAGAAAATTAATCAATCAAGAAAAAACATATGTAATGGATAGAAGTAAGATGGTGGGAGATCCGAGATCTCGCGAGATATCTCGCTATCGTGAGATGGCGAGACGAGACCTCAAGCGAGACCAGAGAGATGGGAGATCTCAACTCGAGATCTTGCCAATATCTCGGCGAGATCTCGCTAACGGGACAAATTTGACTGCTTTAGGGGCTTTTTAAAGCCCTTGTCTCACTCGAGAGAGGCATATCTCGCCTCTATCGAGCCTCTCTCTCGCCCTTCTCTCGTGGGAGATTGATTTTTTGCCGGAAAACTCAAATTTTGGCCGGAATTTGTTGGGGATTCAACATAGCAACATTATCAACTCATCTACAACAACAAATTAAAGCATATTTCAAGTGATTCAAGCCTATTTCAAGTGATCTTCAAGAAATGTAAGATTTTCCCCCAAATTTGAATTTTTTTTCAAATACAAGGTTCTACAATGATTGTATGTTGTGTGATATAAATATATGTTGATGATCAAGCTTTAATCTACACTTTCATGGAAAAATTTTAATTTTCTGTTTTTTTTTGAATTTCCGTATTTAAAATATATATTATCTAAAAAATTAAAATTAAAGATTATAAAATAAATACTTATGATATGAATATGATTATTATTTATGTTAAACTACATTTAGAGGGCTACAATCTCATGTATTAATATTTTGATTATCATGCTTGCTGTATTTATTTTTATTTTTTTATTTAAATAATTAAATAAAAAAATTTATGAAAAATAATATTTTATTAAAAAATTATCTTTTTTTTTAAATGATGCTTATATTATGTAGTTTATTTTAAAAATATAAACATGCTTGTTTGAGCATTGTATATATGTTACCATATAACAAAGTGTGTGTTTTGTTTTATAAATTAGTTTGACATAAAATAATATGTTATTAAAAATTTATCTATTTTTTTAAATGATTATCATATTATGTAGTTTATTTTAAAAATACAAACATGTTTGTTTGCATACTATATATATGTTATCCTAGAACAAAGTGTGTGTTTTGTTGTTTTATAAATTGTTTATACATGTTTTTATGTATCTAAAAATTATTCTAATGATTATTTGGAAACATTCATGTATGTATTTCAGACTTTTAGTGTTATACATTTGAATCTTAAATGGCAACTAGTGGGAGTGGCGGCACTGGTAGTGTGACTCAAGACATTGCTTGGCAACATGGGGATCCACTGACTGACGACAAAAAAGAAATCCCGATGCAAGTATTGCCTCAAGACTTTGAATTCCGGTGGTTCAACCAGATTAAAGCAACATTTGGCTAGTGGTTACAAAGATGTTTCCAAGTGTCCCAAGGTGCCTAATGAAGTGCAAAAAGCAATTGCAGCAACTTTAAAGGGAGGTAAACAAAAAAAGGATGAGATGGCACAAAAGCAAAGGGAATTTGAGGATACAGTGCTATCTAGACCTATTGTTGATGTTGATGAGGAGTCAAGCGACGATGAAGAGACGAGGAGGGTTATGGGTGTTGAGTCACGAGCCGAGTGAAGACAGATGAAGGCCGCAATGGAAGCTAGCAGACAGTCCTTACATGTTGAGAATGTGAGGCAATATGAACAGACAAGGGGGGCAGGTGGTTCAGGGTCAGGGGCATCCATGCCACCTAGACATAGTTTTCAGGGAACTGAGAGGACCGAAAGGAGAAGGATGAAGACTAGACATTATGATTCCACATTTGACCAAGACCCCTCCCTCTTCAACAAACAAGACATCTATCAAAGAAGTATTCTATATATGTTTGCTAGAGGTAGAGAAGGCAGTAGGGAGGACGAAGCTAGGTTGGCAATCAGCAAATTCATGCTCTACAACAACATTGCAGCCAATGTAGCCAAAACATCATACTATCAAGGGATGATCAATGCAGTTGCTAGGGCAGGTGTAGGGGTTAAAGGCCCAACAACTTGGGAAGTAATGAATAAATATTTACCAAGGTAAAGCAAGAGGTGGATGAATACATTGGTTCATTAAAGAAAAAATGGAGTACATATGGTGTTACTATGATGGCTGATGGGTGGACTGGTCCTACTAGACAGTCCATCATTAATTTAATGGCGAGCTGCAATGGAAAGACATCCTTCCTTAAGTCAGTGGATGCCTCAGATAAGATCAAAGATGTTGACTACCTTTACAAGCTTCTTAGGGAGGTGGTCCTCGAGGTAGGGCCAAAGAATGTTGTCCAAATTGTCACAGATAATGGTGCTAACTTCAAAAAAGCTTGTGAAATGTTGATAAGGAAGAAGAGCAGCATGATCCACCTCTTTTGGACACCATGTGCAGCACATTCAATTTATCTTATGTTGAAGGACTTGGGGAAAAGAAAGTCAATCAATACTGTGGTTGAGAGGGCTAGAAGGGTAAGTAATTTTATTTATAACCATGGCTATGTGCTGAAGATGATGAGGAACCACTGTAAGGGTGATCTAGTTAGACCTGGATTGACTAGATTCGCCACCAACTATGTAGCTCTCAAAAACTTCCAGAAGAAAGTGGTGGATCTACGCCACATATTTGCAAGTGAGGAGTGGTTTGGTTGGCATGGATCTAGCCATCCTGATGCAGTACTAGCCCAACAAACCATTGCTGATGATTCCTTTTTGAGGCAGCTGAATAGGATATTGGGCATTATAGAGCTTATTGTGTTTGTTTTAAGGATGGTGGATTCAGAGAAGAAGCCCACAATGCCCCACATATATGCTTCCCTCCAGCAAATGAAAGAGTTGGTTAGAGCTACTGCCCCTAGCTCGTTCAAATCCTACGAGAGGATCATCGATAATAAATGGGAGATGCACTTGATGCATCCTTTGCACTTGGCTGGTGAGTCACTTTTAAGTCTTTATGTTTTTCTTGTATACTTTAATTTACATTCTTAATTTGTTATAACTAATAAGTTATAACTTATAATTTATAAACAAGTAAACAACCAAATCACTAAGTCACTAACCAAATTTTTTATTTCCATAATGCAAGCTTACTACCTCAACCCAAAGTACCATTACAAGAATGATCTGGGGCTTGATGTAAAGTTGATGAACGCGGTGCAAGACGTGGTGGAGAAGCTTGTGTCAAATCCCGTCATGCAAGGGACAATTAATGGAGAGGTGAGAACTTATTCAATTGTTTCTTCAACTTCTTGCATTAGTGTATTAAGCATATACATAATACAATAATTGAAGAGTTGGTGTACAGATCAGAGAGTTCAGGGATGCCTCTAGGAGCTTTGGAAAGCCTTCTGCAATTGCGACTAGGCAAAAAAATGATCCTGGTAAATAGTCCATTACTCTATAAGTCATTAAGTCTATAACTCTATAAATGATAACTGATAAGTTATATAAATATAAAGATTTACTTGCCTAATGCATTCTTATTTTTGGTTATGCAGCTGACTGGTGGGTACTATATGGAACTAGTGCTCCAAATCTCAGGGACATATCAATTAAAGTACTCTCACAAACTTGCTCATCCTCTGGTTGCGAGAGGAACTGGAGCACCTTCTCGCTCATCCATAGTAAGGTACGAAACAGATTGAGGAGTAAGAGGCTCGAGGACTTAGTGTATGTGCATTACAACATGAGATTGAGGGTAGGGCACATAGAGGATGATATAGATGATGACAATCGTGAACCGATTGAGTTGACTGATGTATTCCACGAGCCCCCCGCAGAAGATGAGGAAGATGATGTCATATATCAGTGGGTTAAGGATCGAGGTGGCCAGTGCTGGATGGGCTAGGAGGGCAGCCGAATCCTACCATTACTGCTGCTATGGGCCTAGATGTTGTGGCTGATCACATATCTTCTGATGAGGGTCAGGCTGCTGTAGTGGCATCCGAAGGACGACCAACTGTACCATTTGAGGAGCCACCTGGTTGACTTGAAACAACTGAGGTGACAACTAGTAGTGGGGATTCAGATGATGCCGATGATACTAGAGGGCCAAGTGGCCCAAGTCAGCCATCGAGTTCGAGTCATGGAGGCAGTCAGGCTGGTCGTGTTTCTGGTGGAAGTTAGCGTCAACAAAGGGAGTCACCTCCACCAGGTCCAAGTCATCCGACACATGCGACCCACAGTACCTATCTCTCGGACTTATGCTAGGAGTAGGAAGAGCAAATCAAACCAGGGGCAAGGGCAAACGAATGATGATGCGAGCATGCATGATCTTGAATTCAACATGGGAAGCATGAGCCTAGATCATGGTCAAAGTGATTCACAACAGCAAAGTTTGGACACTTGCCTGTCATCGGGGTACCAATAAGGGGATCACAGAATCGGGTCAAATTACAGTGGGTATTCTTCTTATGGAGGTCATACTATTCCTCAAGACCTTGCACCTGGAGAGTAGACATATGGGAGTGAAGGTGGGTTGTTAACTGAGTGGTTTAGAAACCCCTACCCACATACTCAACAACAATATGAACAACAATAACAACAATGGCTCTTTCACCCACCCACGATTGACGGTTATCTCCGAGTGCTAGTCCTCCAGTATTCTGACATGGAGACATATCAGTTCCATATAAACCGATATGTGACATACTACAGTGATTGGTTGACTTGGGAGTCATATGTGGCCGCCGCTTAGAATCAATTGATGCAGAATGCTGAGTGATACTCTTAGTCTTAGTCTTGTAAGTTGTAAGTTGTAATCTTCTAATATTGTTACTCTTGTATCTTGTACTCTTGTGATCTTGTCAGTTTTGTGACTTGTGAACTTATGGATTATGATTTATGACTTAATAAAAGTCTAAAAGTCTAAAACATCTTAATTCTTATGGTTGTAAAATTTTGAAGACATTTAACAATTTATTACTTTGAATCTTTGATAGTTTGAACTTTGATCACTTGTTGACTTGAATACTTGATGTGTAATGTTATTGTATTGGATACTTGATAGTTGATAACTCATTAACTTGAATTACTTGATATCTTTAGATTCTTTACTTACATGTTGTATCTAACCTTGCATTTCACAGAATTTCGGTTTTACACATAGGGTCGACTTAAAAGACATAGTTAGGGTTATTTTCTCACAAATCTAAGGCCACCAATGTGTTCAAAAGGCCTTAAATAGACTAAATATCAAGTTTCAGCCCAACCAGAGCCCTAAAACCCACCGAGATGGGCCACCGAGACTACGCTATTTTTTTGGTAGATCTCGCCTTTTCTTAGTGGCGAGATCTCGCTCGAGAGCGAGATCTCCCACCATGGAGATAACCACCAGTAAGATCCCTGTGTTTTAGAAAAGAAAAAACAACCAAACTAAAATTTTATTCTTACGAGGAAAACATGGATCAGACTTGCTGCTTATATCCGTTACATGTCTGCTGAAATGGAAGTATAGAACCAATATAACTACAAATTACAAGTCCGGAGAGCTCATAAAAATTATATTAAATGTGTTGATGCAATAAATGTATCTCCAGACAAGTTTGACAGCTCACTCAGTATAAGACACAAGAGTGAGACAATTTCACCCGGGAGAGGGGAAAAGATTACTAACAATACATCAGTTACATAGATGTTAGCAGTTAGCACAAGAGTGACTTATTTCAATGGAAGAATAAACAAATTTAACTCCATAATATGAAAAGAACAAGCATACTATGAGGTGTACAGAGTTGCTTGGATAAGAGCTAGAAAGCAAGCCAAGAAGACCTACCCCATGGAAGGGAAAGTTCCACGCTTAAATTACAGCATCGAAGGCAGACGCATAAGCCTCTTTTTTGACCTCTCACACCTTGAGCCAACATTAGATCCACAGAACTCCAGAAACTTTACCCATGTTACCCATCATCAGGAAATTTCCGTGCTCTAACCCTTATCCAAGCAAGAAAAGCAAATGTTTTAGCTATCAAAATTATGTCAAATGTCTAGGACATCATCAAACCTCAGAAATACTGGCATTGGGTAAAGCTTCTTCTTTGCGTTGCTCCTCTAGTTGAAGATCCACATTGTCCCATAAAAATCCATTCTCACTACCAAGAGAAAGTTTATCCAAATCTCTACCCACAGGTACAGAATTAGATGCAGCTTTGTCTGTATATTCATCTGTACCAAAAAAAAATATCAAATCAGTGCTTATACTCAATACAAAATTTAAAATGAAGAATAAATACATTACACTATATCAGATGCATGTATTACCAAAAACAGAACCAGCATCTCTGCCACAGCAATAAAAAGAGAAAAGAAAAAGGATGAAAAAGGAAACCAATCAGATTATATAATAATGTGAAAGCGGGCATACAACTATATAAATTAAAAATGCATGTTTTCATCACCGACATCCATTAACAACGTCAACCATCTGTCTCATCCCCTAATGCTATGCACTTAAAATGCAAAGTGAACAAATGTTTACTGTCAAACACAGTAGCAAAATTGATGCTACAGGCTACACTATTTATGTTGTAAACCTGCAAGACTCTGCAAAGTACCCTAAAGGTGTTCCCCTATTTTCATAAGCATAAATGAGCCTTCTTTTTTATTTTGGGTTGTTTTGGGTGGGTGTGTGAGTGTGTTTGGGGTGGAGTGTAGTGGACGGGATTTTCAATCTATTATACGTAAGCCGAGCTACCCTATAGGATTTGAAGTAGCCATAAAGCTTGCTCAATAAAGGGATTGCAGAGCAGCAGTTGGAAACATATGCACATTACGCCAATGAGGAGAAAGGGCAAATTTTGTCATAACAGCAATAAGGAATTCCCACTCTGTCCTATCATAGGCCTTAGGCCTAACCAAACTCATGACCTGGAGCTATGTTCTCATGGATGAGCCTTCACTTAACACAGCTACTCTTTTCACGGGAGACAAGCATAGGCAAATAATGCAAGCCTGCCAGTGAGAATTTTGGAAATAATTTCCTATGTAAAGTCACAAAAGCTGATAGGTATGATATCACCAAATGAAGAGGGTATAGAAATCCCTCAAATAAGCACATGACTGATAGAAGTATAGAATTGAGGAGGATTTGCTCCCTGGAGAAAATCTTAGACAGCCTCTTATCACATCAAATTTGAGAAAAGACCAGCGACAGACAAAGAAATGGCCATTGAAACTATCAACTCCACGGGCACTGTCAGGGTCAAGCTTCGACACATCTTCCAAATCTTATTCAGTAGGAATTCCACAGAGAATCTCATTCATACAGGGAGACACTCAGAAGGAAATGTAACTAGATACAGTACTTGAAGGATTAGCATGACCAGCCTTAAACATTGAAGGGAATGTCTCACAAGCCTTAGTACCATTAAGAGAAGGATCAGAGGTGGAAGACTGATCATCAAGATTCAATATGAAAGAAGTCTGTTTAGCCTGTCTCACAAAAGCATGAAAAACAGTCTTCCCCTCCGCTTCTTTCAAACATTTCATTCTAGATTTCTCTCTCATAAGAGCTTCTTTTCTAGGAAGAGTGGTAACATTCTGATTGAGAATCCTGAGATAAAAAAGAGTAGAATCAAACCAGTTCTATAAGGGAGGTTAAAGTATCACAAAATTGATCTCTCAATCCTCATTTGAGAATGAATATTGCCAAAAAACAATCTAGTTCCCATTTCTGGGGCTTGCACTGAGCACCTATCACTTGAGTTGGAGCCAAGGTTCTACATTTAGTGAAATTTTGGTGTCTTGGTACTGGGCGAAACGAAATTCCCACAGAAACCAAAAAGGTTCAGATTTCAGTGAATTTTGAAAATTCCAAGGGGTTGTACCATACATGGCTTTGGTTCATTTGCTGATTTTACAGTAGCATGTCTGCATATGGGTATGGAGATGGATCAGGTGCATCATTTGTGGACCCAATCTTTGGATATCGATTAGGACCAGCACAACCAGTTTGCCAATGATAACTTTATCCATACCATACCATGTCATGGCATGTTCACGTACACATTCAGAGTACACCTCCATCACCCAGGAGATGAATCCAACCCATCACATATTTGTACATTGAACTCTACTTCTTGTATTTTTTTTATTGCATTTTAATGAAAATCTTAGTTTTGTCTTGCATAATATCCATATTTATATTAGTTAAAATTCATGTTCTAGGCTTCCAATTTTTCCCACATATGGTCGGGCATGTGCCGATCAAGAATATCACTTTGGACTGGGTTTTAGGCAAAATTAACACTCCTAGTGAGTTTATCGGCCTCAAATTAAGCTAGGCACCGAAAACCAAGCCAAAATAACCTAAAAACCACCCAAATTAAGGGTCGAAATTTCACAATTTCAGTCATCTCAAAACAGGCTCCGAGATGGCCGGTATGGACAAAATTTCAAACCTTGGTTGGTGCATGACATAGGTTGTTAGGAAATGATTGCAGAAGCACTTGCTTTCTTCGCTCCCTAGTTTGTTGCTTTCGAACTGAGACCTTGCCCATATAAAGTGGGATAAACCACCTGGGATGAGTTCAATTTGATTGTGGGTAGCCCCCTAGAGCTTCCGTTTTGTCTTTTTTGCATCAACAGCCGGCATTTGCACCTCTATACATTTTGATGATCATAAACACCATATAATACACTGACAGTCGATGAGATAGCTAAACAAGGAAGAATTGATATATGCTCGAACGTACGAGGAAGCAAGGTGCGAAATTTCGGTCATCTCTGTACTTGCCGAGACAACCGAAATTCCAAAATTTCACCTCTTTTTTTTTCAGATTTCGACCTTGAGTTTCAGTGGGTTTTTGGGTCATCCTGGCCTAATTTTCAATGTCCAGTCTAATTTGAGGCCAATAAACACACTAAGCATATTATTTTTTTCCCCTAGAACCTAATCCAAGTAGTGTACCTGATAGGCACATGTCCAGCTGTATGCGGGTGAAACTATAGGTCTCGAACATAAATTTTAACCAATGAAAAGATGGATATGATGCAAGAGAACAATAAAATCTTTATCAAAATACAACAAAAAAGAAACCATCTAAAATTCAATATACAAGTTCAAGTACAAGTGTAGAAGTTAGTAGTCAGTACTACATGGTTAAAACTAACGTAACAGTATATGAATGAAGTAAAAATTACAAGTTTACAATACACATCACCACCTATGAATAACCTAATAATAGTTGTTGTGCCGTGGTGGCTCCATCGTCTAAACCTCATAGGCCTGCCTCTATGAACAGTGGACATATTCAGCCCATCTCAATGAACCCATATAGTGCTTCGTATAGTCAGACATTGCCCTTTGTAGGTAGCAATGTAGCATCATCCTCATAAAACAACCAACTCATCTTAAAGAAAGTGCCATAGAGGTAAGGACTGCCCCGATGAAAATTTCGCCAAAATTTCAAACGTCTTCATTCTGGCCCCAATTCTGTTTTAGTGGGAACCTGAACACCGAAATTTTGCAAAATTTAAAACATCATGAGGAAGAAAACTCAAAGACCCTTTGTCATTTATGGAATTCAATCCATAGGCCAACTCAAGAAGCTTGCAACAAATGGAAAGGCCTATCAAAGATCTCCTTATTCATGGATACCTATCTTGAAGATGGCGTACGTCGAGAAATAGTAAGATTGAAGTCAAGACGTTGCACCTAGTCTAGAACACTTACATGATGTATTTGGATAGTTTTCTTTTTCATGCTTTTGAGAAATGAGCATTAATGCATAAGTTTCTAATGCCTCAGACCTTAAAATAGCCCATTAGTCAAATTGATCAGTGACCTTAAATGGCACATATTAAAGTACCAGTCGTCAAATCAAGAGGCTTCAATCAACAAAATCAAAACCTACAGTCTACTAGTTGACGTACCGATTGAGTGGTATGTGACCAGCCGGCCAAGTAAGCCTCCAACAGATATAATTCTGTGACAACTAGCTGCACCAGTTGGCCAACACGTGTTAAGTCTGCCAATAGACCAACAATATGATTGTTTTCTATTCATTGGTATTCAGATCAACCCCACATTTTAGCTATCAATAGAGGTCACAATGACCCCTTAATCACAATTAACACTACCAGTGATTTGCCTAATTCTCAAGCTTGCCTCTCCCAAGCTTTATATCCCTAAAAGTCTAAATAATTCACTCTTGTGTTTTAATATTCAAGGACTGGCTGAAATAAATGGTATTAGTCCCCCCAGCGAACTCAAATACCTCTATGCCTATCTCGATGAATCTAAGTTCATAGATGTAGATCATATTTACTCTTCGCTCATGCTAAACGAGATCAATCTGACACATTTAGAACAGGCTATCATGATGCAACCCCTTCCCTGCATCTTTCACTTTATTCTTTCTTATAAATTCTCCCCTTGCAATGATTGCTATCCGTTCCAAGCTTATGAGAACTGGTGCTTATGCACAGCCAATAAAACTGCTTCCCATATATTATGATGAAGCACATGCAAACATGTGCTAATAATGTGATGTAAACCCCAAATCTAAGGTTTATCTTCAGGATATTATTCGAGTGAACCAGCAGAATTTCTAGGGTTTTAATACTGCAGTTATAGGGTTAAGGCTGAATAGGGTGGTTCTACAGTACAGGGAATTGAGTAGGACTATGTTCAGTTATGGCTTGGAACTAGGGTTGATTGAATTTCAATCCTGAACCTTGCTGTAATTTATAAATTCAGAACTGGATCTTCAAGATTCGGGTTTAATAGGGTTGCTAGGGCTAGGGTTAAGGTCGAGGGTAAAGGAGGGCTAAGGAAAGATGTTTCTAAAAGAAAATAGGGTTTGAGTGGGGTTTTGAAATATATGAGAGAAAGAGGGTTAGCGTCTCAAGGGTTTTTGAGAATTTAGGACAGGATAGGAATTAAGATTTAGAGTCTTTTGACTAAGCTTTGGTTGGTTCGCTTTGGCTGAAATTGAGAGGGAAGGTCACTAGAGTTAGGGGGATGATGTCCCTAAAGTTTGGGACAGATCTAATAATTAGATTGCTGTAGATCTGACCTTGAATTTTAGGTCTTAGAAAAAGTCCAAAAAATAGAAAAAAAAGGATATGGGATTAGGATGTAGGGGAAGAAGGGATTCAAACTTTCTACGGTTTTACTTATTCTTTTATTCTCTTCTCTTCTCTTCTCTTCTTTTCTTTTCTTTTCTTTTCTTTTCTTTTTTTTTTTTTTTTTTTGGGGGGGGGGGGGGGGGGGGGGGGGGATGTTAGGCCTAAGGTTGAGATTGAAAACTAGGGGAGGGGAGTGGGAAGAGGTATACTAAAGGAGGGAGATCTATAGCTGCCAAAGGCTAGGGGAAATGAAGAATAACAAGGGTTGCAAAAGAGAAGAAGAATAGGGAAAAGCCCCGCCCGTTAGGCCTAAGGTTGGGATTGAAAACTAGGGGAGGGGAGTGGGAAGAGGTCTCCTAAAGGGGGGGAGATCTGAGGGGTGACCTAGGGAAGAACTATAGCTGCCGCAGGCTAGGAGAGGTGTTAGGCCCAAGGTTGGGATTGAAAACTAGGGGAGGGGAGTGGGAAGAGGTCTCCTAAAGGGGGGAGATCTGAGGGGTGACCTAGGGAAGAACTATAGCTGTCGCAGGCTAGGGGAAATGAAGAATAAAAAGAGTTGCTAAAGAGAAGAAGAATAGAGAAAAGCCAGGGGCTGGAGGTGGGGAATCAAAAGGAGTTCGAAGAACTTGCAAACTTGCAACAAATAGAACACCAACAGCAGCTGCAGGCCTTCCTCAGGAAACCCAGAACTCCAATATTTCACCATCAAATATTTGTCCTCTTTACAAGCTAGAGGACTATATTTATAGCCTTACATAAAGGATTCATATTAGGACTCAACATTAGAAAACAAATCAAACTACGACTTCTACTTGGACTCAAATTGGAAAGAAAACAAACTACACCTCTTTTAAGATAGGACTCCAACTTGGAAAACTCAAACAAAGAGGGACTTCTACTTTACTTGGGACCCCAATCTACTAAGGACTCTCACATATCTCATCCTAGGATGATTCAAGTTACAAAACAAGGGTAGGACTAGACTCCTTGTAGAAATTGGACTACAACTAAAGGAATTCCTCTCTAATTGGGACTCCTAAGTTGACTCAGGACACTTAAGTAACTGAACCAACAAACCCAAACTTCAAAACACAATAGAACTAGCTTCCCACTAGAACCCGGGCTACTACTAGATGAATCCCTCTCTAATTAGGACTCCTAGCTAGACTAGGACTCTTTCATAACTTAACAAAAACTAACTCAAATATTAAAATAAGCATCGGACTAGAATCCTAACAAACTTCTGATTCTACTTAAGTCAAGTTGGACTGGACCAAGGGCACCCAGAATGACCAAAATGTCACTATGGTGGCCAAATTTCCCTAGGTTGCTAGAAGGGCCACAAGATACTGGCAACCACCCTGGGCTTTCTTTAGGTGGTCCTGGATCCAGTTCACATCATGATGGGTACTGCCATGCCTCCCATACAAACATATGCTTTACACAAATCTTCATTCACTTTGAAGTTAACATCACTAATGAGGCACCTAAGATCGTACTACCATCAAGCTCATGAGACACCATCTCCTCTAGATTAACCCCAAGAATTACGGGGTGTGTAAGGAGAGGCAACACAAGGGCTGTTTTCAACTTTGAACAAACTGGATTTTTTTTGGGGTTTTGGGGTTTTAGGGAGATGGCAAGGCAATCAAGAAACCAGTATGATGCCAACAAAATTTGGGATTGATGTATAGGGATGATGCTCGAGCTACGGAGAGATCTGATGGTTAGATAGATGTAGGTCTAACTTTGAAATCAGGAACCCGGCAATTAAAATTTCAAAAAAAGGAGCTGGATCCAGGGTTTGAGAGACCCAGCGTGGGTGAATTTTAGATAGAGTACTAGGTTAATGGCAATGATGATGTAATCCAAAGACTGAGGTGATCCGATGGTCAAGTTGGATTGGACAGAAACTTCACCAAAAACACCTTATTGTTTCTTTCTAGAAGGTTCCACTGCAGAATGCAGGTTTTGCTCTAATGGCACCTTGATAGGATGTTCTAGTTGCTTCAAGAATCAGACATTGAAAGGGGAAGAGGATTAGGATGGATCTCCTTAGCAGGTTCCAGTCTTTCAAAGGCAGCACCTTGTAGGCCAGATCCCGAGTCAAAGCTGACAACAGCCAATTCCAGGGTTTAAACATTACCCATCAAACAACAACCAACAACTCAGGATTCATCCTTCTAGGAATTCCATCTGTAACCAAATTGGTAAGCTTGTTTTTTGAGCTACTGTCCACCACCTTTGGTGCGAACATGGTGGGAGATCTCACGAGATATCTCGCTATCTGATGATAGCGAGACAAGATGAGAGTCGAGAGGGGAGAGATAATGGGGAGATCTCGTGTCGAGATCTCCCCATCTCGCGAGATCTTGCCAATATCTCGACGAGATCTCACCAGAGGTGGTCCAACCACCTGTTTAGGGGGTTTTAAAACTCTTTGTCTCGCTCGAGAGAGGCATATCTCGCCTCTCTCGAGCCTCTCTCTCTCGCTACAAGTTGGATTTTCGTCGGAAAAGTTGATTTTTTGCCGGAATTTGTTGGGGATTCAACTTCTAAACATCCACAACACATCTACAACAGTAGATTATCATCATTCAAGCCTATTTCAACTAGATCCTCAACAAAGGTAAGATTTTTCCCCAAATTTGAATTTTTTTCAAATAGAATGTTCTACAATGGGTGTGTGAGTGTAGTATAAATATATGTTGATCCACTAACTTTGATCTACATTATCATGGAAACCAATTTAATTTTCTGTTATTATTATTATTATTATTATTTTTTTTTTTTTTTGAATTTTATTATTTAAAAATATATTATCTAAAAAAATAAAATTATAAATTATAAAAAAATACTTATGATATGAATGTGATTATCACTTATGTTAAACTACATTGAGAGGGCTACAATCCCATGTATTCATATTTTGATTATGATGCTTGCTGTATTTATTTTTATTTTTTATTAAATAATTAAATAAAATAATTATGAAAAGTAATATTTTATTAAAAAATTCTTTTTCTTTTTTTTTAAATGATGCTTATATAATGTAGTTTATTTTAAAAATACAAACATGTCTGTTTGAGCATTGTATATATGTTATCTTAGAACAAGTGTGTGTCGTGTTGTTTTATAAATTGTTTTTACATAAAATAATTATAAAAAATAATATTTTACTAAAAAATTAGCTTCTTTTTTCAAATGATGCTCATATTATGTAGTTTATTTTAAAAATACAAACATGTTTGTTTGAGCATTGTATATATGTTATCAAAGAACAAAGTGTGCTTTTTGTTGTTTTATAAATTGTTTTTACATTTTTTTTTTATCTAAAAATTATTCTAATGATTATTTGGGAACATTCATGTATGTAGTTCAATGTTGTACACTAGAATCTTAAATGGCAACTAGTGGGAGTGGTAGCACTGGTAGTAGGACTCAAGACATTGCTTGGCAACATGTGAATCCACTGACTGCCAACAAGAAAAAATCCCGATGCAAATATTGCCTCAAGACCTTGAATTCTAGTGGTTCAATCAGATTAAAACAACATTTGGCTGGTGGCTACAAAGATGTCTCCAAGTGTCCCAAGGTTCCTAATGAAGTGCAAAAAACAATTGCAGCAACTTTAAAGGGAGGGAGACAAAAAAAGGAAGAGATGGCACAAAAGCAAAGGGAATTTGAGGATACAGTGCTGGCTAGACCTTTTGTTGATGTTGATGAGGAGTCAGACGAGGATGAGGAGAGGAGGATTATGGGTATTAAGTCACAGGCCGAGTGGAGACAGATGAAGGCTGCAATGGAAGCTAGTAGACAGTCCTTACATTTTGAGAATATGAGGCAATATGAACAGATAAGAGGAGCAGGTGGTTCGGGGTCAAGGGCATCCATGCCACCTAGACATAGTTTTCATGGAAGTGAGAAGACCGAAAGGAGAAGGAAGACTAGACATTATGATGCCACATTTGACCAAGACCCCTCCCACTTCAAGCATCAAGACACCTGTCAAAGAGGCATTCCATATATGTTTGTTGGAGGTAAAGAAAGCAGTAGGGAGGAGGAAGCTAGGTTGGCAATCAACAAATTTATGCTTTGCAACAACATTGCAGCCAATGTAGCCAAAACACCATATTATCAGGGGATGATCAATGCAGTTGCTAGGGCAGGTGTAGGGGTTAAAGGCCCAACAACTTGGGAAGTAATGAATAAATATTTACCAAAGGTAAAGCAGGAGGTGGAGGAATACATTGGTTCATTGAAGGAAAAATGGACTACGTTGATGGATGGACTAGTCCTACTAGATAGTCCATCATTAATTTCATGTGGAGCTGCAATGGAAAGATATCCTTCCTTAAGTCAGTGGATGCCTCAGATAAAGTCAAAGATGTTGATTACCTTTACAAGCTTCTTAGGTAGGTCGTCCTCGAGGTAGGGCCAAAGAATGTTGTCCAAATTGTCACAGATAACGAATCTAACTTCAAAAAAGCTGGTGAAATGTTAATGAAGAAGAAGAGCAACAGGATATACCTCTTTTGGACACCATGCGCAAAACATTTGATTGACCTTATGTTGAAGGACTTAAGGAAAAGAAAGTCAATCAATGTAGTGGTTGACAGGGCTAGAAGGGTAAGTAATTTTATTTATAACCATGGTTATATACTGAAGATGATGAGGAACCACTGTAAGGGTGATCTAGTCAAACCTGGATTGACTAGATTTGCCACCAACTATGTAGCTTTGAAAAGCTTTCAGAAGAAAGTGGTGAGTCTACGGCACATGTTTGCAAGTGAGGAGTGGTTTAATTGGCGTGGATCTAGCCATCCTGATGCAGTACTAGTCCAACAAACCATTGCTGATGATTCCTTTTGGAAGCAGCTGAATAGAACAATGGGCATTTTATAGCCTATTGTGTTTGTTTTAAGGATGATGAATTCAAAGAAAAAGCGCACAAACCCAAATATATGCTGCCCTCCAGCAAATGAAAGAGTTGGTTAGAACTATTGCCCCTAGCTCCTTCAAATCCTACGAGAGGATCATCGATGATAGATGGAAGATGCACTTGACGCATCCTTTGCACTTGGTTGGTGAATCACTTTTAAGTCTTTAAGTTTTTATTGTATATTTTAATTTAAATTGTTAATTTGTTATAAGTTATAACTTATAATCTATAAACAAGTAAACAGCCAAATCTTTTATTTCCACAATACAAGCTTACTACCTCAACCCAAAGTACCATTACAATAATGATCTGGGGCTTAATGTAAAGTTGATGAATGCGGTGCAAGACG